>NW_028262347.1:65332732-65485290 GCF_047370975.1 Nipponia nippon
ATGAAGAGTGGCAGAACGCCACAGACCTTTAGGAGAGCAATTCCTTGCTTGAGGTCAGGCTTGGAAAAGAAAAACTTCTTAGAAAATAGTAAGTATTATGGAAAAGAGGATAGGACAAATCTCATGTTCCATTAATTCTTTGCTTTATGCAAATTTAAAGTGGGACAGTACTACGCAGTACCTCTGGACACATATCAGCGGGGTTAACTCATCGCAGCAAAACTTCCCATTGGTAGATGTTCTCCAGACTACTAGATGTTCTCCAGGCATTTCTCCCTAGCTTCCTCAAACTATATTTATAAAGGATAAGTACCTAGAGATGCAAATGAATGGCACCTGGGGTTGATAAGGAACATAGAAAACTATCTTTCTGATCAAAGAAAAAGGTTATGTCATAAACTAAATTTATTTCTCGAGCTGAATTCAAGCTTATTAAAGTCAGAAGGATTTTCTCCACTGTGTTTCAATAGTTTTGGGATTGGGGCCTTGTAAACCTGTGTAAGATAAAATAGAGTATGTTGCAAAATAGGTTTGTTGATCATTAGACTGCTCAGCTTCTGCTTCTGTGGGTACTTTTATTTATTTTTTTATATTTTTATATTTTTATTATATTATTTTTATGCTCTATGAAACAGCACTTGATAAGGGTTGTTAAAATTATTTTGTCTCCAGTGCAAACCTAGTACTGCTTTTATGTGTGAGTACTGATTTGTTACTGGTGGATTGTCTTCTAACAGTATGTCATGGTAGGAGATGTGCCAGACAATCACCAATAACAAATGGGGGTAAACCATATAAACAACTCTATTTTCTTTCTTGTCAGTTAGTGTTACAGACTGCAGAATCCTCGTACTGCTGAGGTGGATTGTATTGAAGGAATAAAGATGAGAAGTAAAGTATTTAGCTGGCCTTTGGTGCATGCTGGAAAAATCAATAGTTTGTCTGCCACCGTGGTTGCCATTGAATGTCTCAGAGTGAGAATTAAAGAAGGGATTTCAAAAAAGTGCCTAGAATTTGCTTTATTCTGTTACCATTTAAAGTCAATAACAAAGTACTCTTGACATTTATAGTAGTGGGATCATAGCAGGACAGGGGCTTGAAATTCTTCCCATCCTAAAAGCTCTACACATACTTTACTGATAATGGGATCAAGCCCCAGGTTTCCAGCCATGTACCTTGTTCAGAAATAATGTGTCTTCTGTAATCAACCTATTTCCAAAACATAGGAATGGATACTCCATGTAATTCATACAAACGCAATCTTTTTTTTTTAAATCTTGCCAAGCTTTTAGTGTCAGTAAAATTTCTCTGCAGTGAGAAGCTCTAATTTAATTAAAGGTTGCATAAAACTGTATTTCTTTTGCCCTGTTTTACATTTGCTGCCTATTTATGCATCCTGTATTATTGAACTCAAAGTAAACAGACATCTCTATTTGGCCTTCTCTATGCAATTCATTTGTTTTTATAACTCTGTCATGATTGTTATAACTCTCTTCTTTTCCGAGTAGACTCTCCTAGCCTCTTCAATTCCTTCTTATACTGATGTGTCCTCTCAGTGCCTTTAGACCCTCCCATTTTTCTCTTTTCTTTCTTAAAGACAACACAACTGAAACCAAAGACAAGAGGGCTGAAATTGCTGTGGATGAGACACTACACATTCCATTTTATTCACTTTCTGCCTCTTTGGTGCTTTGTTTCTTATTAACTAGAGGTCCTTAATTGTTATTTTCTTTCCCTAGAAAGGTTATTTTGATTTTGAAGCCTATCAATGCACATGGACAGTCTCAGGTGTGTCCATATTTACTACCTTGGTATGTAATGTAATTCCTTAGGAGTACTTTGGAACCCTACCTATTCTATCTTGGCCAACCTAACCACTGCCATCAGCTAATTTTGCCAACTCAACATTTCCCCTTAACCTATCGACTTCTTTAGGTTGTTAATAATTGCAACTAATTAAGAACAATCCAGGTAGTAGTCCATTTATCTGTCTGATCTTATAATGAAGTTTGACATTATATTATTTCTGTTGTCTCTTTGAGAAAGTTTTTTCCTTCAGAGTGTGGGCTCTGAGGAGAGCTGAAGGATGGAGGTGAAGAGTCTTTGCTTACACAGAACATAAACCAAGTCTTAATAGGACATAAGGGCATTCAGGTACTTCAAAGCCTGGATGCTATAAAAATACACATTGGTCTGAATAGCTTCTCAGTCAGAGAAATGTGGAAAATTAAATTGTCTTCCTGTAGGAAATATTAATAATCTGTTTTCAGCCCACACTGATGAATTTTTAACATCTCAACTATTTTCACATATAAGAAAGTGGAAGACAATCTCAATTTGTAAATATTGGATTGCAAAATGTTTACTCTCTTGATCAAAGAGAAGATTATTAATTTTGAAAGGCTGATGTGTTTGATATTAAAAATATCTACAATACTTCTGACAACCAGAAACATCAGTGTTGGGTTTTTTTTTAGATTAAAGTTTTGTTTGAAATGTTCTACTTGAATTGTCCTATAACTGTTACCATAGGAAAACCACCCTGTTTTGTTTTGTTTTAAATTTTCTTTTTTGTTTCTTTGATATTCTAAATTTTTAAGGAAAAGATTCAGTCAAAAGTTTTTAGATTTCTCTCTTCTCTCCTACTCTCTATTTCCTAGCAGAAAAAAAATTGAAGGAACATCTTAGATAGGACTCTCATGTGGTTTGCTGAAGGTGTAGAGAACATCCATGCAAGCATTCTTCCTACAGTGTGCCAGGGAAAGGGCATTTTGAAGAGATGTGCATTTTAGAAGGACACCACATCTTTCTGCATGAACTCAGAAATTCACTTGATTTCATTTAATAATCTTGGGTCAAGGATTATTACTGACACCCTGCTTAACACATTTTCTTAACTGTGTCTATTTTTCTTTTTCATTAAAATACTTTTGATAGATTATGATAGTGCTGTCTTTATTTGCTGCTGTTAATTTAATACTGGAGGAAATAATGGAGGAGAAAATCTTGTTTTGATGCGGAAATGGAGCCTAATACTCTGGTAATAGGAACCAAAAATCTTGGTTTTGTGTGCAGGTAAACATCTGTGGAACGGGAATGCCTTTTTTAACAACAGCAAAAAGAGAAAGTTGATGAAATTAAATGTTCCAATTACTTTGGTTTATTTGAATTACCTTGGCTTATTTGGATGAGCGAGTTCTGTGGCAAAACACATGCCACCGTTCAGATTTCAAGGGGGCTTCATTGCAGGCAGGTAGCTCATGGTACACTAACCCTTACTGCAGGCTTGGCTACCTGGGGACGTGCAGCAAAGACAAACTGAATCAGTTAATGGTGCAAATTAAAGAGCATTAAAAATCCTGCGGGTGCTCTCTTTTGAGTGTTAAGAGGCTGTATGTCACTACAGTTTAATCTTTCTCTGAGGAGGGCTTGTCCTCAGTGAAGTGTTAGCATAAGGTATAACTCCAGCGTTGTTTCTGGCTGAACTCCTGCACACACAGAGCAGTCTCTAACTTGAATTAAGCAATGATTTAGACACCTTTGCCGTGTTTTGCATCCATGCTGGTAGAAGAACCGAAGTGCCTGGTGTCTTGCTTATTTGAGTGTGGAGGCTTGCCAACAGCTGGCGCACAGTCTGCCATACTGCAACAGAGCTGAATTAGCTCGTTTGTCACAGGCCCAGGCTAAAGGTTGAATAATGCTTATTTTCATACCAGCAAGGGGGGATTCAGCCACTTGCTGCTAATCCCTATACGAGTGTGTCACTAGCCAGTCTCTCCCCACAACTTCAATGCTCGCAGCATGACCGTGTTTGCCCAAGGGAGGCCAGCTCCAGAGGAATCAAGCTGCCTCTGAGGGTACATGCACATGACTGGAAGCAATTGAGTTACTGAGGCTTAACAAGTTAGCTCTAATCAGTTGATGAGCTGTAACTCAATAAGACACAGAGATTTTATTGCTTTTAATTGCACGTCTCCATCTTTGGTAACCTGAGTTAACCCTGCACTAGCGATGTTCCCTGAGAAACTACAATAATATATGAGCAGAGACATGAACAGGGAGGAAGGGGATTCATCGCTCCCACTTTCAGTCATGTGAATTAGCTGGCTTGTCTCTGTGGTCTTCTCTGGAGCCAAAGGAAAGAGAAGCCTCTGCGAGGTGGCTTTGAGAACATAAATTAGGCACTTCCTCGGAGTCTCTCTCTCTGAAGGAGTTTACCTCTCTGCATTGATCACAGAAATCATTAGGAAAAATAGCCAGGTAATTTAGGCACAAATACTTCTTTTTGGTACTGTGCCTACATGAAAAGGAAAGTGGGATTTTGGAAGGCATTGCCATATGTGCCTTCTCTGCCAACAAACAACAGATGTTTTCCCCATAAGTTGGTGTCTGATGCCAGCAGAGGCTACTTATGTATGTATTCACAGGTTTTGGTTTAATTACACTGACCTTTTGCATATGACAGAAACTTTTTTTACCTCCCCTGAGTGTTTTTTTTCTTCCCTAAGTTTGGCCTGCACAAAACTCTGAAGTGTTTCATGCTGGCAGGCAACTTCCAATGCATCCTGGAAGTGGCAGGTTTATGCTGATTATTAATAGTGGGAATGAATACCTCAACCACACTGGGTGAGGCACAAGGATACCCCACAATGCTACTCTCCAGTAGAGCCATCCGAGACAGTGGAAAGGGATGTTTCATTTTTTAGTGATGAAATACAAGGACGTCAGATCAGGGAAACCAGACCAGATGTGACTGAGAAATTTGCCCACAGAGTAAACTATAATTAGGATTTTGTTTTTTCTTTCTTTCAGCTGCACGCTGCAGCTACTGTACTTTCAGACTTTACCAAATTGCACAGTGAAATAACATCAAGAAGCCATTTCATTTTCTAAATTAACATTGGCCTTTCATTCACCTTTGCATCCTCTTGGGTTACCCAGCTCCATATTAGAAGTGTTCATCTGACTTGCTTCTATCCCTCTTCATTGTCTGTGTAATTGGAAAGAATCAGTACAACTGCACTTTTGTGGTTTGGTTTTAGTTGCTCTTACTGCTGACTGTGTAGAATATTGCTATATATTACAGTTTAGAAAATCACTTGTATACAAAGGCCTTTCACACATATCAATTCTGAAAGCTCTTCTGTAACTGCATGGGGTAGATGGGTTTAAATTTATACATTTTGCAGCCAAGTTAAGGGAACTGGTGAAGGTTATGGTAACCCAGGATGGGTTAGAGGAATTTTAACAGCAGCAGTGTAAGCAGTTCTCTGCAAAGCTCTACCCACACAACATGCCTTTGACTTCACGTTTCACAACATATTCAAAGCCTGGTTCCTACTTATCATACCTCATATTCTTTTTTTGTAAATATGGAGCCTGCTTCAAACAAACTAGACTTCCCAGGGAAAGCTGGGTGAAATATAAGCTTCCATTTTGATTTTCTGAGACATTTAATGGTTACATTGAAAATTAAAGTAATACTAAATAGAAATGGAGAGGTCTACCATAGCTTACAAGTGAAAAACTCATATACTCTAACAGTTCAAATCCTGGTGCCTCACTTCTTGCTGTCTCTATGTGAAAAACAAACATATCTCTGAACACTTCGCCACTTGAAAAATGTCAGTTTTATCAGCATAGACAAAAGCTCCAGGTACTTAAGAGACCAGTAATGCCACTCTCCCCCCCAAATCAGAGTTGACTTCATAACACTTTTTTATTATGGTTCAAACTCAAGCTGAATGCTCCTATATGGGAATTTGCTTGAGGAAAAACATTGCAAGTTGACCATCTGTTGGATTAGACAACCGCTTCATTCCCAAACCCCAGCCTCCCCCATTGCCTCTGTCTTGCCTGCCTCCCTGTAGTTCCATGCAGCACATTTCAAAGGCTAAAAAAGCAAAACTGAAACTTCTTTACCCCAGAAAGTCAACAATATGCCCTGAGGAGACAGCTTCTCCTTTGAGGGCAAGTCCCTTTAGCTCTAATTCCTGTGCACGCTTGTTTTCCTTCTCTTCTCCCATACCGGGACTAGATGCTGGTGTTCATCGTTTCTCTCCACGGGTTATCCTTGCTCCACTTTTAAAACCTCAAGTGCTCTTCAACAGATGTGAGAGCCTCAGGCTCACCTGCCCTCTGAGCCACAGAGAAATCCTGATTATACAGAACCAGATATTATGTGTCAACAGCAGGCATTGTAGGATGGAGGTGTGTTTTCAACAACGGGCTGCTAAACCTGTAAAGACTTCTAATTGAATTGCTAAAATCCTGCAAGGGAGGGCTGGTCAATGCAACATAGTTGTCTCCAAAGCTGTTTTTCCACTCCTAGTGTTTCTCTTCTTAAAACTTGTTTTTGTTTTCCTGGGAGCAATTCTATTCTCTAATTCTGTTACTACAGTTTCTCTTCAGAGGTTACTCGGATTAAGCAGTTTGATTAAAATTCTTTGCCATCAAGCTCTGGAGTTTTCAGCTGTGTAAATGGTAGGGGATATTGAGAGAAGGGGAAACTCCTGCAGCCCCCCAAGAAGGGCTTCCTGCCTCAACTTGCTGATACAGAGAGTAATGCAGATCCCTTTTTCTGACCAACACACTTTGACACCTGAACTGTCTTTTGTCACAGACCATACTGGAAAGAAATGTCTGCTGCTCCCATGGTCTACAACCTATGACTACAGTATCACAACGTGAGGTACAGTGACTCCTACCTCCTAGCAGTAACTGCTGCTCTGCTATGTGTTGTGAGTACCAGTCAGTGCCATAAGTGCTCTCGTGGGTATCATGGTGCCAAATTCCTAGAGAAAACATAGGACCTATATAAAGATATTCAGACTCCAGAAGTGAACACGACTACCACTGGGGCCTTCCCCTGTATCTGAAACATGCAGCATATAGACACTTTCTATATTAATCCACTTTTGTATTGGTATACCTACATTAAAATAAACTATATTACAGCAGCATAACACTGAAACAAAGCAGTGGTGAACAAGGCTTCATACCTCATAACTCAATTCACTCACACCTGCCATCCAAGTATGTCTGTGTGTACATATATATATATATGCATCTATACATGTATATAGTGTGCATGTTTGTGTAATTGACTCTGCACATAAATATTTATATGCTTTTCTAGTTTGAATACTTTATCAGGAAAAAATATACTGAAGTTAAAGTTAGGACAGTCTCATTACAAAATACAAATATTTGTGATTCTTCCATGTGCCTGCTTGTTTGAGCTGGGCCCATAATCCTTCCCCCCACCCCCCTTCCTCTGGCTTAGGATGAGAAGCATTTTGTGCAAATATGACAGTTTCAAGGAACTCTTAAAACAAGAACTTAGTAGGAACAGTAGAGGCTGTTTTGAATTTGCAGTAGCTGACCCTCTAAGGGCTTAACTGAGTTTAGATAAGCATCCAAGAGTTCAGAATTCTGCCTGAAGAGAAATTGACTTTCTCTGAACCTTGGTAAACAAATCCTATTGAAAATTTTGTGAAAATCACTTATTTTGTCACAATGGACCAAATGCAATAGAAATTCATTTACTGGATAGCTCTCTGCTTTGTTTACCAAAATTTGAAATGTTGCTGGCCTCATCCTTGAAATTTTGATCACTTCTTTCCTTGATACTTCTGAGAGTTCTTGTTTCTTTTTTCTTTGAAATAAATTGATGAGAACAGTCTTTGTTTTGCTCTGTTGGTATTTTCATGTATGGATAAATAACAAAAGGACAAATGCAAACATGAACCAAATCTTTTCATAACTGAAAATGGATTTAGTTTGAGCTTTAGGTTAATATTGAGGTCATTTCTCATTTTAGATAAACCGTTTATTTCCACTAATCAAACACCAATGTTAGCTTCAGCCAAAACCTAATCTGAATGCGAGCTTTTCCCTCAACACGAATGACTTTTCTGGGAGCTTACGGATTGAGAAGGAGCTGCAGTTCATTAGCGTTCTCCTGTATTCACAACCACAACTTTCTCTAAGTTTCAATTACTTTCAGGTAACACAGTTCATGGCCAAACAATGATTCTAATAGAGAGATTAATCTAAGTCTCCAATGCATATAGACAGTACATTTGCTCCGAAAGTAAAACAGGCTAGGGGAAAGGCATAGGAACTGACACTGTCTAGTAATTGCATGATTGTCTTGACAGTGTTATTAACTTTTCAGAATCTAATGGAAAGCAACAAGGTGAAGAGGCGCAGGGTGATTGCAGAAGGTGATATTAAACACATCAAAGGACTGGAGAGTGTAGAGTTTTCAAGACAGTGCTTGCCTGAACTGATGGCAGTATTTCTTAAATCTGTTTCAGGGCAGAACAGATTTCTTCCTCACTTTGGGATCAGAGACCTAGCAGGAGCAGGATGTGTTCCTTTAAAATTTTCAAGGCAAAATCACCAGCTTGGATAAATCAGTATAACTCCATTGTGGCTTTAATTCAATTATACCAGTGCCTGAGCACTTTGCCCTTGAATATTTGAAGAAGGAAACTCTTCCCTCTCAATGAGTTTATCATCTAGATAGATAGGACGGAAGAAAGGAAATATTACTGTCTGTAATAAAACTTACTTATTACAAGCAAGTAATTAAGAGATAAAGTTATAGAGAGCTACATTTTCTTCTTCACCAAGAGATGTCTGTAGCAGAGTTGGGGAAGACATCAGGGGCATGGTTACAGCACACTAATTTACACAGTCAGTCACAGACAAGCAGTATCTTAAAATAGCTCTTATGCTTGGTGTCCCCTAAAAGGACTTTCCGTGGCTGGAAGGCTGGTATAAAAAAGATTTGTTGTCTGTGCTTCCCCCTTGAAGTGGAGAAGGAAGGTGACAGATGCAAATTCTTGTTGCAGTTAATTTGCACTGAGGAATTCCCTTTGGGTATAAGTAGCAAGGTCACCAATCTTTTTCACAGGTAGTGTGAAATAAAATATAAGTAAGAAAACTTTGCTCTGAACTTTTTTCCAAAGGAAAGCCTAGGAAGTCAATGACAGAGTATGGTTTGGAACCTAGTTTTGAGGATGCTTCTAACCCTCCTGCTTCTTGTATCTTTGTTCCTGGTTATGGGAGTACCTTGTCATTCTCCAAAATATTTTTGTGCAAAATAAAAAAAATGCATGATGACATTTTGTCAATCAAATACAGATACAAAGGAATCAGATGTTACAAGAATAATTCTATGACACATTCAGAGATTTCTTAGCCACTACCGTATTTGTGTCCTGATATTTTTCAATGCAACTTCCCTTCAGTTTAGATCACAGGAACATAGATTTTAATCTCCCCTACATACTCTTCCTATTAATCTTTTGGTTTGTTTATGTCTACTTATATTTAAAAGACTTTGTCTTTTCTCTATGTAATCTCTCTTAAATTTCCTCCTGTCTTCTCTTTTTCCCTCTATTTCCAGTCATTGACCCTGTTATCAATACCACTTTATGCACTGATAAATGTATTCTTTATAGCTATGTGAAATGCCTCACTAAAACCTAGTTATATTTTGACTATTCCACTTCCATATGCACTTGATCCTGCCATGGTGTCATGTGCTTAAATGTATGGAAACCCACCCTAAAGGGTATGACACTTTCTGAATTTCAGTTCACTTACATCCATTTATTGTACACAGGGTCTATGTCTGGCATGTTATTTCCCACTTGTCAGAAGGAAGCCATTCTGTTTGAGGGCAGCTTTGATGGTCTTAATACTGGGTTTTATTCTGTGTTGAAACAGAAATAGGACTCTTCAAACGTTCCTCCAAAAATGAAACTGTGCCAAAATAGCTATTATCAGATCAGGATGCCTTTGAGTCAGGAAGCCTGCTAAGTATATTAACTATTTTCCCTTTATAATCCTAGCTGCTGACATTATGGGGCTATTATGTGACTCTGTGGAGTCACAGATAAAACACATAATGAACCACAAGGTAATACTCCTTTTCAAATGTGGACAGGTGTAAGAACCCTAACGCTGTTTCACCATCCTAGCAGAACTCCTCACTACAGTTTGCATAGGGAATGACGGTAACAACACCTCTGTCAGCACTCCTTCTTGTCCCAGAAGGTAGTTTCTCTGCTTGCTATAAACAGGAGGTCATCTTTGCCTATCAGATTTCAAAAGATTTTGGATCTGACTATTGCAAAAATGAGACAGCAATTAAGGTGTAACCTAGAGTCAGGTAACAGTGCTTTGAGAGTGTCACAGCTGCATGAACACCCATGCTGTATAAGAAGCCCACTTTTTAAATGACCACACCATTTAAAACAGCAAAGGAGAGGAAGGAGAAGAGGAGAATGGGAAGGAAAATCTCTTTCTCACAGAAAAATAAGACCAGTTAAGCACAAGGGTAAAAGCTACCATGGTCCTGTCAGTGACTCACAGTTGCCAGGAGCTGGATCTGAGCTTAAATGGGGTGAGGAAAGTATAGTTTTTTGTTCTGCCTTATGGTGACAGTTCCCATTACAGGAAGGGGAAAGAATGTGCTCACCAAAATGTTGTAGGTACCTCATGTAAAAATTGAGGTTTGGAATTGTGGCATTCTCCGCAACCTGTTGGCAGGGATTTGGAAACTGCAAAACCAAAACCCAGTGGGGCAGCCATGGATGGCTGATGGCCTGCATAAGCTGGAGCATCCTTCTGGTGCCTTCTGCCAGCTCTTGAGCAGTGTTGCTGCTGGGCTCTCTGGCAGCTGGATGGGTACACCAGAGGAACCACAGAATGGGGCACAAAACTTGGACCTCTTTCCAACCTTCTGCTTCATATTTTCAGGGAAGGGACCAGCTCTGCCAGTCTTCCCAGGTGGCCTAGGTTGGGAAATGACTTCTTCCTGAAAAGAACATGGCAGCAGACTGCAGTGGTTGCCATGAGAGAGAAACCCTGCGGTCAGCGAGATAACTCACGGCCTCATTTAGATATCTACATCACTAGAAATGTTTGTTAAACTGCCATTCCTTGGGGAGAAATTAATAATAAAGACGGAAAATGGCAAAGCTCAACAGCACAAATGATATAATTGCAGAGCATGTTAAAGAGGTATTATTAAGTGAAGTGGTCTGGATGATTTACCTGAAATCTGCTCAGTGAAAATTGTGCACTGAGAGACATGGGACAATGCCAAGGTTAATCACCTGCATGGCTTGTCCATGGCAAACACTCCCTGCATAGACACCTATCTGCTCTTTAAAAACAGAGAAACCGTAGAGTGTAATCAGTCAGGAAGAATGAAAGATCAGACTCTCTGCATCATACATTTAATACAAAAAGTAATATTTTAAATTGCCACACGGTACTAAGGAAACTATGAAGCTAATAGAGTGTAAGGACAACAGCATATCATCTGCTACATGAAGTTTGCATTTTAAAGCACCCTAGGGCATATCTTTACATGTAAGAGACTTTGTAAAACCCAATTAAAAGATGTTTTATAAGTGTTTCTGTACTATTAAATTGATCATTAAAGTTGCAAAAGACTGAGATACTCTTCTAGACTATTGGATTTCTTGAAGCCAGTTTGACGTCACTGTTTATGACTGGTTTCATATTTGTCAGGGAAAATACGATCAATACTGGCAAAAGTTCCTTGAATTATAAAATTCAGTACAATGCCAGATGCTGCATCTGGTCAAAAAGGGCAAATATATTATTCGGATTCTTGACAGCGTTAGAGAAACAGAAGTTTCACACAGCTCATTTCACAGAGGCATCCACTTTAATTCCACTGTTTACAGCAACTGTCAAATTCAGTTCTGGTTTATGAAGGCTTAAGCATTTGGAATGAATTAAATGTCTGTAACTACTTAAGATATATTTTGCACGTTATCTTGTCTTCAGAAAAATGAATTTTATTATTCATATTTCTGCATAACTGATACTGATATTAGAAGAATTGTTATCCTGCAATAAATGGCTGCCTTCAAAATATTCATTGGACATGAGGAATGAAGGAACATAAGAATGTAAGATGGGACAAAGACCTTGGATATTGCTATGACAGAATTATCTTAAACATTCAGAAAGTATTTTGAAGTAATTTTCAGTTAGGAGTTATTGAAGGGTTTATTTTAACTGTTTAGGTATATATAAGAATTTACAGAATTACAGTGTAAATTCTGTATTTAAAAAGGGAAAAAATACATTTTTGTTTTAAAAGACATTTGAAAAAAATTTTGACCATACAAAGCAAAACTTTGGAGAACCAACCCCCCCCCCCCCCCAAATTCGAAGTAAATTGAAAACCCTTCTGTTTCTGTTACTTTTAAATCTTCACCAAGATGAAGAATTTAGGATTTTGATAATGAAAATGATGGTGTTTGTTTGTCATGTTAGGCCTGAGTATTTGAAGTCTCCTTCCAGAGAATATATGGGTAACAGAGAACTTTGAGAAAACATCATGTTCCCTGTGGAAAAAAACGTTCCCTGTGGAGGCTGTTTTTCCAATAGAAATAATTCTCAACTGTCATGTCTTAAACACACATGTGGTGGTCCACCAGGGAGAAGCTACATACTAAAAGCAAGGAAGCACTTGGGAATGATTTGTTCTTTCAGCCTTTTGCTACAGGGTGTGATAAAGGATGGATTAATCTGGAGACTTTTAAGAGTCAGGGATCCTTGTCTGTATAATATACAGATTGAGCCACATCTGAAGCCCGTTTAATATACTTCTAGCAGTGAAGGGCTGGTCCCATACTCTTTACTTTTGTGCAGTCCTCACAGTTACTAGTTTGTCCCTAAAGTCATGGGTGACAGGGTTGGCATACTTCAAAGCAGGTTTCTGCTTGCAATTTCTAGCATAATTTTGACTTTTTCATTCCAGCAGAATTATGCAGAGGGGCTTCATCCAGAGTGTGAAACCTTCCTGCCTGCACGCATGAGGCTGAAGGCCACCTCTGTCCAAAGCCCTGCACTCTAGGCCTCAGGTGAGACAACAGTATTTGTACAACAGGTGTCATACTTTTTATATAAAAAGCTAAGGAAATGGTCTTATAAAGGTAAAGCTTCATTATAAGCAAACAATAAATTCCTTTGTCCCTTTTTGTGTCCCCAAAAGTCGTCAAAGAAAATGTGGCTGTAGCCAACACCAGCTCTAAGGAGGACAAAGACTTTCTTTTTCAATGAGCAGTGACGCCTGGAAGAGGCAGCTCTTAGCCATGCCCTAAGAGGGTATGTGGTACTGCATCATAACTGAGCTTAGTGTTTCTGGTCACAGACCCCTTTCTCAGGAAAGCTGTGTGATTAAACATCTAATTACAATGTTTTCCCTAGACTTACTCTGTATGCCCTGACCTGACATTAGAAGTCTAATTTGTTTAAGCAAATGAAAGATGTCTGTCTTGGCTGATTTATATTTGGCAACTCTGCTGCAGAAATTTTTCAAAGAAAACATTACTTCTCTCTTCTTGCCAGAGGCAGGTAAATGTAATGTGAGTGACAACCTGATTGCTGGTTCTGGGTTAAGAATGAGGTGGGTGAGGCTAAGACCCTACAATGGAAGTGCAGGGTACAAAATGTCTTAGCAGTAATGAGCATGTTGCAAACTCTCTGCACCATCAATGCCAATGTTTCAAGGCTACATGAAATTCAAGGGAAAAGTTCACTAGGAAGAGTTGATTGTGGAATTTGAATGGCCCTTTTCTGAGAAACTGAATCTCATAAAAAAAGAAGTTTAGGTTTCTATCTGAGAGATTGTGAGTGAAAGAAATCAGGTCATATAGTTGGCCGTTTTTATCCTCCCCTCTTCTCTAACAATAAATACAAGGAAATTCTGCTAAATTCCATTATGATTTCTCTCTACTTGTGGCAGCCTGACTTTCTGCCATATCTGCTGTCGGCAAAATTCCACTATGCAACTGGAGAAATCCATTGGTTATATGAGCAGAAATCTTGGATCATAACTGGGAATTACCCCTCTTAAGAACAGAAATGTGGAACACCTTGAGAAAGAAGTCCTTCCAGAAGGTCCACACATGTTGAAGTAAAGAATTCAGTGTTAATTTAAGCTGAAATGCCAGAAATTATTTCTTCACCAGCAAGCAAATGTCTCATTTAGCTGTATGAATTTTTTCAATATTAAAATTCAATAAAGAATATGTTGGGGATCTGTAAGTCTGAGGAGATAACTGAAAGCAAAATATGTTCCAAGTTCTTCTTCTCCTATCCTTTTATTCTGTAATGCTGTCTGAAAGGAGAGTGATGGGAATAAGCATTATATTTTAGCTATGTTTGCAAATGAGGAAACAAGTTTTTGTTGTAGGGGAATTTGGACTTGTTCCATGCAAAGGTACTTTGAAAGCTCTGACAGCAGGACTATGATGAGCCCCTCCTACTGTCCCTAAATGGCACGGCATCTTGCAGCAGCCTGGTGACTCCCAGTAAGAAAGTACCTGGAGTGTCTATAATCTTTTCACCTCCAGTTAAAGATTAGGTGAAGCATATTAGCAGTAGAAAAAGAGAAAAAATTGAAGCATGCCTAGCTGTTTCAGGAGGCTGCAAATTTCAAAGAGCAGTAAGGTATCTGCAATTCTCATTGAAGTTCCAAAAGACATTTGGGTTCCTATATTTCTCCATTACGTATGGAATAGGGCTCATTTGGAAATGTTGCTCATGCTAGTGTATAGCTATCTTCCTGCAGTTATTTTATTTAAACAATTGTGTTAATCTAAAAAGGTGTCTTTTCTCTTTTTTTTCTTTTTACTGTCATTTAGTTATAAAGGTTTGACTGGTGTAAACAGCTTTATCAGCATTCATCTTACAGGTTAGTGTCCAGATGTAAGTTTCAAAATTATACAGTATTAGGAAAGAAATAAAAACATCACAGAAGAAGGAGGAAAGGAAAACGATTCAATAGGGCATCAGACTCTGATTTGTCCCTTTTATTTGCACTACTAGTACGGTGTAGTAAAAAGCATGTAGATTTGGAAAGGAGTACTGAGGTACTAAAACCCAGAGATTCACAAATGAGGGTAAATGAGAATTTAAAATTCTGGCACTGAAAAAGTCATTAATTGGAAATGTGAGGAAGTTGCAAAAGAGAAGGAAGAAGCAGAAGAAAGATGGGTGTCTACGTTTTGTGTAGTCTCTGTGTCACTGTTATCTGAACGCTTCCCAGCCTCACCGTAATATGAGTTAGTTCATACTACCATGCTCCTGAAAATTGAGTGATGAAAACTTAACTGGACAGTGGAAATGAAAAAACTGTAAAAGAGAGCATAGTGAACTATTCACTATCTTTTTTGGCTTTATGTAGTTAAATTTTGGCATGACAGTGTATGCCCTGAATAAACAGTTGGATGAGGAGGAACTATTCAGAGTAAATTTTGGTTTATTTACACTTGATATTTTTTATTGGGTAGTGTTCAGTTGAATTGTTGAATTTGAAAAATTCAAATTCAGTTGAATTCAGTCTTCTGTGGAATAATCAATAAAGAACTTGCCTCCTCTGCTTTCTAGATTTTTTTCCCAACTCTCTGCCACTTAATAATGTTCACATTTCACATTTGGTCTCATCATTTCTGAGGGCACGGCTGAAAAATCTTTCATCTTGTGAAGGCAATGTGGAGATGCCACTGCCTCTGATGAAAGCATACAAGTACTGGATGCCCTGGCCTTTCCTCCTGAGACCCACAGCACAGGCACCCTCCTCACGCAACAGGCTCATGCCTAGTCCTATGATATCTTGATTGCATGACATGCACAATATACAGCCAGGAGACAAGACGGTCCACTTCTAGTCAGCTGATATGGGGAGACAGTGCAGCAAAGAGGAGGCTCCCAGAAATAATTTAGCTATCTCCAACCTCACTCCACACCCATTTCTGAAATCTCTTAAGACTAAACTGTAGGCTGGGTTATTTGCTCTAATGGTCATGCCCTACCTAAGGGCTATATGGAGATCATAGACTGAAGCTTACGCAGCACCATGGCAGTGGTTCCTTGCATTAGTTGGAATAGAAGAACTGAAAGTCGCGTTATCCTTGACTTTGAGGATTGTCCCTGGGTGAGAGTTTGAACCCTGCTGGTCATGCAGTGCTGCTAAATACACAAAATTTTGTTACACTGACAGTACCTATGCTATGAGGCAGACGACTTTCTTTCTCAGTCATCAGTCTAATAACTTTCATCAGCACTGAACAACCTTGAAGGAGAAGTGTCATTTGTTTAGTTTTTTTAAAAAAAAAAAAAGATTGTCACCTTAAGAATATTATGAGACAATCAGTGTCTGCCTATTGTAATCATCTTTTACAGGAGAAATGACATGTCCCAATCAGACATCCTTTGGGGACATGACCTCTTTTATCAAAACACTTATTAGAGTAGACCAGTGGTCCTAGAGGCTACCTAATGAATACAAATCTCCTTGAAACATAAAAACATTCATATTGAAAGCCTTCTGCAGCCCCTGGTGGGTTTGAACACAGGTTTGCTCTCATGCTATAAGTAGAACTTTATTCTGCAATTACGTCTCTGGAAGTTTCTGTGTATATTGATTAACAAAATCTCACAGCAATCTCCTGAGGTCACTGGTTATACCTTGCTGCATCCCCACCAGGGATACAGACACTGAAATCACTGGGGGTCTCTGGGGTCTCAAGAACTGAATTGCAACAAGTAACTCCCCAGTCCTGGCTGAATACTGACATCTGAGAGATTTTCTTTTATAGCATGCCAGATGTCTCTAAGCTGTTTCGAGTACCTTCTGTGAGAGCATCTCCTCCATCCCTATCACAGGACTGAAACTTTCACATAAAAGAGTGAAGGCAATGGGAAGTGTATGATGATAGGGGAGTGAAAAGAGGGAGAGAGGAAGGAAGACCAGGGGAAAAGGGAGAAGAAAGGAGATGATGAAAGGCATGAAAATGGGGAGAGAAAAATGAAAAGCAGGAAAAAGGAAAATGAGATGTTCTGAAGCTTTTACAGACACAGCACAGGTTTTCCCTGGAGGATTTGTCCAGTGCTTGTAGTTGGTGAATTACCCCATGTTTAAAGCTTCAGAAGTTTCAGCTGGTTTCTGGCCACACAATAGCTGGAAGCAGCCTAAGATTAGTGAAGAACCTTGTTCTTTTCATGTGTAGGAAGAAAGGCTTGAGCCTGTTGATAGAGGAAGACTGACGATTTTTTCCTTTGCCTTTTTTTCAAGATAACAAAAATTAAAGAAAAAATTGCCGTTGCAGGCACGTCATTAAATAACAGAGCTCTGTCGCCTATCTCTGCTTTCATCAGATCACCATAAATTCTACCTTAGGAAAGGTATACGGTAGATCTTCATAGAGGACGTTGATGGAAGAATGAAATACCATTAAAAACTTGCTTTCTCACTGTGCTTCAAGATGCTCCTGCTCATCCTAATGCTTTTAAGTCCAATTTAGTGTAGTACCATATTAATATCAGATAGTAACTCTAAAAGGAGACTGCATCCTGTCCCCAGAGCACTTAGCAGTATTGTGCTTTCTATCTGTGATATGAGTCAGTATATGACAGGAGAACACTGCATGATACCATGCCACTCTGACACTGTGTTACACCACCGCCATGCTGAGATGCAGCCCATGGTGTTATCATGTTGTTGAGCTTAGTCCTCAAAATAAACTCTCTAAAGGTTGCAATTATAAATAGACCTGGTACACTGCCTTATCGCCTCTATAGCCTGAGCTGAGGGGTAGCATCTGGCGCTCACAATGAAATGAGATTGGCTGCATATTCCCAGCCTGCTAGAGCAGTGCCACCAGGGCCCTGTGTTTTGCCAGCTGTATGAGAAGTTGGATGTTTCATGTGCTGGAATCTGGGATGGATTCTGTCTATACTAGAGAGTGGTATTGTTTTAACCAGCTCAGTAAAGATCTAACAAGCGTTTGGTTGCAGTACTCTTAGGGACAGGTCTCGTGCTGGGCAGAACCATCCACTGTGTGCAGTGTCAGATAATCAGAGCAGTAACACAGCTCAGGTCACACAGCTCAGGTCTTGCTGTCCGCTTTGCCAGTGCCACAGCTCTGGAAATCTGCGGTTGCTGCTGCCAAGGGAAAGAGTAGAAGGCACCTAAAAGCAGATACTGCTTGCAGTGATGTCTCCTGACAGAAACAATAGCTGCTGACTCCTTCCCCAAGGCTCTCGCCCTCTGGCTCCGTCTCCTAGTTATACCTTTTTTCTTTACCTGGTGCTGGCCCCTACGCTAGAGGTAGCAAGTTTTGGTCTTAATTGAGAAGCTATAACCCAGCTCTGAATTATCACTACACATTAACACTACACAGTTTCTCTGGAAGATCACAGTGTGTTTAATCAGTACCAGAACCCACAGTTCAATATCTATAGGTACTGAAATATAAATGAGTAATAGGTAGATTTTTTTTTTTAAATTTACATTCATATCATATGCCCTATCTGCATATTAATTTTGCACATAATGCTCTAGGAGACAGAATATCAAATAGTCTTCCAAAATGAAGGCATATTATATCAAAGTATCTAATGTAGATTTCCATTAAATGTTGCTCTCCGCAGAAACCCCATCTGATTTAAGTAGGAACACTGCTGTCCATGAACTAAGGAAAAGCAAAAGACTACAAATAAAGATAATAGTTCTGTGAAATGTCTGATCTGGGGAGTGATATCCTTTAATGTGGCTACTGGGAGAGCTGTTTGATTTAATTTTATTTAACATATTCATTAATACAAGAACATAAACAGCTTAGAAATGAAACAATGTGAATATATTATGGGAAATAATGGAGCAGATAAATAGAAAAATAATGCAATTGGCTTGAGCTCCAATTTGGGAAAACACTTAAGCAGTCACTTATTCAGGAAAATGTTTACAATTACATGTCAAATTTTAGGAATATATCTCTAAAACTGGCAGTGGCCAGGATATTGATGGAAGACATTGAACAATGACACCTCTTTTTGTCATATGTCCTCGTGAGTGCACTTTAACACAGGAATGAGAGGAGGGGAGGAGTTATTTTCCCCTTAGCTGTGAAATCTGATGATGTAATTTTGGCTTAAAACTCAGGATTACCATTAAACATCTTTTTAAACACTTTCTTCAAGGGGATATTTTCATGAGTTGGGTCCTCAGGAGTTTTGCAACCAGAGCAGGAAAAAAGCTATATCGACTGTCAAGTTTGAAGAAAAATAGTCACAATACAAATACGCAATGAAAATGAGAAAAAGAATATACTAAGAGAGGTCTGAGCAATACAGAACATTAATAAGATAGTATATTGCACTGTAATATAGATACCAAAGAACAGTGTGATTTGACACTTTCTTTAGAAAGGTCATTTACCAAGCAAAAAACAGCAGTTGCCCTCCCACACCACTGTAATGAAACCACAACACGGACTAGCTTATTTTTTTCAGGGGCCAGGTGGAGACAAACTACAGAGGGCTCCGCAAAGGTGACAATCTCTCCCCCTAAACCCCTAGGTATGTTAATGAGAAAAGATCACTCACAAACTTTGCCAATGTTAGTATGTGGGTAAGAATGATTAGCACCTAGCATAAGGATCAAAATTTCAGATGATCCAGTACACTGGAAAAAAAAAAGAAATCATAAAATAAAATTTAATAAAGGCAAGAACAAAGGGTTACATAAAGGAAGTGAAAATTAGATGGACAAACACAAAATGGAGAATAAAGTTCTTGTGGAGAGGATCTGGATATTGGTAAAAGCCAATATGTAATGTTGCTATGAAAAGATAAATTTGGTTACGGAATGTGTAAATCTGCAAGCTGAGGAAAATAATTATTCCAATATCTTATGATAATGAGTACTCAGCTGGAATACTACATTCTATTTAGCACATCAGTTTCAGAAATGCACAAATGTATTATCAGGGGTCCAGGACAGTAGAATTAAACTGATCAGAGGTCGAGAAATCATGCAATAGAGGGAAAGTTGGGGGAATTGGATTTTTTTATTCTAGAGAAGCTTGAATTTCAGAAGGCTGTTTCAAAGGGTAAGAAACTGTTCTCTACACTCATAAGCAATAGCACAAGGAACAATTACTTTGACCTGCAGCAAAACAGATTATAGTTCCTAATTAGGAAAAGGTTCTAACTAAAAGGAGAGTTAAACCCTGGATCAGTGTACCAGAAGGGTTTTGTAACGTCTCCATCCATGGAGGTCTTTAATATCAGGTTATGCAAACACCTATCAAGGATAATCAAGATGTCCTTGATACTGCTTCCAGGGAGGAAGAATGAGTCCCCTTCATGAGTTCCCCATCATGAGTCCCCTTCTAGCATCTACTGGTACAATTTCTAAAAGGTCTAATCATGACACCATTAAAATGTTTGCAGGAAAACCCTGAAAGAGAAGAGGCATACACCAGTGGGTTGTTTAATAGTTCTTTTCCATTTTTACTCACTGTGATTTTCAACTTTACCTTATTGAGCTTGTTTGACATTCTTAAGGATGACTAGCAAATTCACACACAATTTTAGTACAGTGAATGTGTATGAGTGCACAGAACAACAATACTATTCTATATCACAGTGGGCTAAATTATACAAAAAATAGTAATTCTTCCATATGAAGAAGGGGGTTCTCTCATATAACACGTGAACATATGGGAAGAAGCAAAGAGATCTCTCTCACAATTTCAGTGTAGCTATGCAACACCACCTGCATGCACCCCTCTTCCTAGAAAATCCTGGAATGAGCTCAGGAAGAATAAATTGGAGCAGCCAGTGGTAGAAGACCTACAGATGTGGTGGTGGTGGCTGTAAAAGTGAGGAGAACAGAACAAAAAAATATTTCTGTTCTGGTTATGATTGAGTTTGTTATCCATATTGACATAATTTGAGGAAGTTACTTGCACGTGTTTTCTGAAACGTAACTTAAATGACTTGCAGTCATTGGAAGAAGAATTCTCTGCACAGGGCTCCCTGTAGTTTCTAAGCTGCTGGAAATATGGGATAGTTTCTTGGCTACAGCAAATTGTCCTCCTGTTGACTGTAATGGAGCTGTGTCACGTAGCAGTTGTCGAGACTGACATTAGGATTGGCTAAAGATATAATGCCTTTTGACTTAATGTGATTTCTACTTACAGTCATTTATCTTTACATACAATCTAAAACATTTTAAACATTTATCTATTTGTGTTTTCTAAATCAAGTCACTTTGTACTTTTACTGGGCTCCCTTAATACTTTTTCCAAGATTAAATAAAGAATTAAATGGGTCAAAGAGTAAAAGGAAATAATGTAAAACTTCCTGCACAGATCTTCAGAATCTGAAATCAAATGCCAGTTCCAATACTTGTAAAATGCCACAGGGCATGGCAACAAAGGTGAGTGACCTCAGAGTAAAGCAACCCCCCCAGCACTTTTATTTTTTAAGATTCAGTTCTTTGCTGACAGAACATCTAAAAACATATTCAGCTGGGTATTACATTCAAATATATGTCCATTTTGGAAAGGCTATCAGGACAATTAGGAGTTCGAAGCAACCCTTCACAGCAGGAGAAAAACTGTAAACTCCAGAAATTGTCAGTATACATACATTAAGATAGGGCATGGAACTTAACTACACAATAAATTTAAATCTGTCCGGCTTTGTAACATGAAACTCGCCTGTTGTGGGGTATGCAGAAGACGACATTTTGTAGGCTTCAGTAATTCTTCGATATTTTATATTATAGCAATTTAATTTTGGGATAACCTAAAACCACATGGAGAAAAGGCAGTCTGAAATCTCAGCACTGAGGTAAGCTTTAGCTGATTCAAGAGAAGGAATAGGTAAATGGAACTACAGAAACTACTGGCCCAATTCAATGGCATTTTTTGAAATCTGTATGTTTCAAAAGGGAGAAAATGGCTCACTCACTGTTTTTTTTGCCTGGCATCAGAAAAAATAGTTAGAAATCTAAACTTAATTGCCTGAAATCTTGCTTGGATTGATTTATTTTGAAATTAATATGTGACCAAAATAAAATCCTCATATGGCATTTAGTAATTTGAAATCTAGTTTCTTTGCTGAGAAAAGAAATCCTTTAACACATCAGAGAGTTTTATACATAGGTAAATATAATTGTAGTTCATAAACAGTGCAAATGCAACTGCAGCATGTCAGTTTTAGAAAATAACGAGTTAGAAAAAGAAGTAAAAAACAAAACAAAACACTTCTTCCCTCTCCAGAAGATCAGTTTTCACATTAAACATCTCAGGCACAGAGAACATTAAGTTAGAAAGGGGGACTAAGATCACTGACAGCAGTATCTCTGTGGGACATTGGTCTGCTTATTTCTGAAAATAGTTTATTTGTGGAGCTTTAATGTTCAGAGAATTAATCTGCCTGGAGCTGAGCTGGAACTGACTGTTGGTTCAGCATCTAGTACAAGGGAAATTTTCTTGGGGACTTTGAGTCCTTCTCTAGTGGCACTATTAATTAAATAGGAATTAGGTATGGCAATTTTGGGCATACCTTTATTTGTTAGGAAAAAACCTGATACACAGAAGTAGCTTGCTCTGTATCTTGCAACTAAGAGTATTCACAAATATTGTGCTGGGGGTTAGGGTATGTTCCAGGCTCAGGGTTCCAGATCATAGACACTTCCTTTTACAAAAGCAGAGGCTGCTAAAATACTTGCCACAGTGCAAATGCATAACAAGTTCTTCACAGACACACCTTGCCCTGTTGGTAAAACTCCTGCTGAAATCAATGAATCAGCTCCCAGTAACTTCCACAGAACAATCTAAAGTCTCAACAAACAATGTGGCAATGGAGAAGAACAAGCACAATCTCTTCTTTCAAGTACCAAAGGAAATGTGTACATCCTGCACTCCACCAGAACATCTCTGTCTCCTTGACCATATCCTATGGGAGCACTCAAACATATCTGAAGATAGAACAGCTTCAGCTGATCATCCTCATTTTCTGCCTAGAAGCTAGTTCCTGCTCATCATCGAAGCAGTTAGGCAGGACAAGCCTTCCTTAGGAACCATATTTGCCACCTAAAAGGGTACCCCTTCATGTTAATACCCAGACAAAAGTAACTACTCACAGCTGCTTGCAAAGAGCACCCTCATAATTCATATTTCAGTCCTAACAAAACAGTTTGCTATGTCCCTTGAGTAGGCAAGCACAAAGATCTTTAAGGCAGAAGAGTTTGCTAGAGGTAGACCAGTTATCTTCTCCACTCCTATCAAAATCCATTGCTTTCTGAAGTAAGACCTCCAGATGCCAGCAGGGACAGTCCATTAGAAACAACAGCCTAATAAAGTTGCAGAGAAGCATGCCCTGTTATTTCCTCACTCTGTAGCTCCAGGCAGTCATGTTATCATCTGCTTTTTGAGCGTGTACAGGACAAATGGGAGCATATGGATCACAGTTCAGAGACCAAGTCTCTTATCTCATCCTCAAAATTGCTGTGCAAAATACCATGATGGACATTCTGGTCTGTTAGCAGCTGAGCTGCCATTATTACCTACTGTCTGTTGGGCTACAACCATCACTAGGTCTCTGTCACTGGGATATTCTGCCCATCATTCCTTGCTCTTCATACTTCATCATAAGCCTTATATCAAGGGCTGTGGGAAGGTACCCCTTTCCAGTTGAAACAAATGTTCATTGGGGTTTGGGGCTGGAAAGAGAAGACAACATGAAAAACAGACTTCAGAAGTGATTTTCCTTCTGCTTTGGTGGGATACTGTTTGCCAGATTTTAGTGTTCTGAAAGTTATATACCATATCAAAGCTACTTATCTAGGGTCCTTCTACAGTAAAGGACAACACAGAGATGCCTCTAGATGGGAATTCATCCCCTCTTCCTTAGCCCCACCGCAGGATGGAATTAATTGCCACCAGGGGATGTTTCTTTTCTATAGAGAAACCCTAGCCAGACCTTGTAGACTAGAAGCCCAACTTATAAGTAGTCTTTGAAACCTAACTGGGAGGAATCCTACCTCCAGTACTAAACTGGAGTACCTCATTGGACTGAGTAGATTTTGCTTGTGGAGCTTCCCACTACAAAGGGGAGACACCGTGACAACAGTGTTATGAAAGTCTTGGTGCTTACTAAATAAGAGCTGTTACACATTTTCTTCGACATTAGCAAGGGCCCTTAAAGCACATAGATTTCTTTGCTATTGTTAGGTAAAATGTCAATCCCCTAGCCTGCAATTAGAAAGCTTTCAAGGTAAAGGTATTATTTCTTTCTCTCCATTATGTGTGTGAGACAGAACTCTCATTTGGTGGAAATGAGATGGAAGGGAGTTCTGGAAACAAAACAGAGTAATAATGGGATTTTTTTACCTTCACTCCAAAGATCAGTAGTAACCCCAAAAGCCACCCTGTAAAAGTATCAAGTAGGGTTCTAGTCCGTGTTTGCTGGCTTATGTAGGTTTCTATGCCATATTTGCTCAGTGCAGAACTAAAAAGACAATCTGAGTATCTACAAGCCCTGCCAACCCAGCCTCATGTCTAAAAACCTCCTATAATAAAAGCACAGTGACTAAGACGTAGCTGACAGTTTTGCTGATGGCGCATACATCAGAACAGAACACAGCTCATTCTTTCAGATTGTAATAGCTCTGCATTGCTAACAATAGAAAATCTTGGTTTGGTCAGTAAATGAAGCAGAAATCTTCAAGGACACATACATAATGTGGATCAAGAAGTGCCTTTTTCACACTTTAGACTGAGACTACGTTAACTGTGTCAACTTGTGCTGTGCTGTGCTCTTCGTGGCATTGGTATTGCTTTACTACAGCCCATCAAAAGCAACTGTTGAGGAGTGCCTATAATGAAGATCTTTGATGCAGAGCTGCAAGAAAGCTCCTCCTGTACATCTTCAAGAAGGCAGCACGCAATGTAAGCATGAGTGACCTGATATTAGCTCAGGCTGGGAATCAGGGAAAATCTCTCCTGTCACCTAGCCCTGAAAGAAGCAACCTGCATCACAGATGCTGTAATAAGGAGTAGGAAGCAACATGCATGATGGTTATGTTTTCTACTCTCTGAGTAGTATTTTCTACTCTCTGAGTAGAAAACACAGTGATAAGATGGCTGCATCCTTCATGCAACTATAGAAAGAAAGGGAGAGTAATAATCCAACTTGTGAATAGGTTCTGTTCCTATTTAAAACTGGCTTTCATGTTACTGAAGTCCTTCAAAAGAGTGTCAATTTCCTTACCCAATAAAGTAATATTGAACAACAAACAGAATTTTAATCTCAGCAGCTCCAGCTGGGGGAAGAAGCCATTACTGAGAACTCATCTTTATTTACAGTTTTGGTTGTTTGTTTTTTTTTTTTTTTTTTCCTGAAAATGAGAGTAATAATCCAGTAGGAAAAGAAAAATCTCTATAAATCAGATGCAAAATCTAGTACTGCCAGATCCTGTAATTTTAACATGAGTCATATGTTTGTTCTTTTTGTTTTTTCTCACTTAAAATCCCAGTTCTGTGAATCAGGTAATGTTTTGAAAGAAAGCAGTTTCCAGTCCTCATTCTGTTCTATCAAAACATTCCAACATCTGGAAGGAACTGAGAACAACCAGAATGTTTTATTTTAAAAGATGCTTGGTGAGGGACATCTTCAGCAAGACTGATCTGGGGAGATTCCCAGGGCTGAGGCGAGGCTGAGTCCATATCTGATGTTTGTAGAAAGGAATCACAAAGGAGCCATCTAATGCTAGATGAAAACTTAACACTGTTTAAAGGTTTCTGTGTTGCTACCTTGTGTCCTATATATGAAGTGGCTTGTGCTTCTAGTGAGGAAAGACAGCAACCCTTACTGTGGTGATGGTGGCATAACTTAAAACCTATACTCTATTAGCTTACATGCTAGAAGATAAGATTTCCTTCAGTTATCTCTACTCCTTTTTCTTTCCATGTGTGTATGATGAAAGGAGGGAAGGGAAAAAGGGAATTCCAACCTGTATTAAGGTACACTATGCTGAATAGTTTTAGAAGTATTCCCTTTGCCATATTAAACTGGATTAGTCTGATGGATCAGTTTTGCAGTATGTTGTACCCAGTTTTATACGGACCAGTTTCAAATGGTTGCTATGTTGTTTATGCAGTCATATCAGAATGGAAAGGATAGATTTATAACCCTTATAAAATCAGCAGGTTGAAAAGGGAAACTTGATTAGCCAGTTTGCAGTACGCTCACACTTTGCAAACTAAACACACCAGCTGGAACTACTTAGCCTGCTAACATCCATAGCCTGCTAATATCTATATGCCATGAAATTTCATAAACAATGAAAATGGTCATTTTTTTTTTCCTTTTGGTTCAAAATGTAATCTACTTTTTAAGTATGTTTGCGCTTTTAAGAGACTTGCAATGAGACAGAGAGCAGCTGGAGTTAAAGCTACAGCTGTAACACGTGAATAAGCAGCTGTCATGGAGTATTGTAATTCAGCACCAATCGCAGTCTAAAAATAAAAGCCATAAATAAGGGAAAAAAAGCCCTAAACCCATAAAAGTTAGCGCAGAGTTTCTTAAAGGAACCTGAGGGAGTAGCAATATATTTTCTTCTTCAGAAGGCAAGGGGAAAATAGGGACAATGATTACACCCCACTCTCTCCGGGCACGTCAAGACAGATGGGTACAGAAAGATCTGAGCCCCTTTGCCTCAGCAAAGTCCCGCTCTGCTCCAGGAGTTGTTTGAGGACAATAAAAGATACATTACTGGGTGAAAATTATTTTCAAAAACATCAAGGATCTGCTTGAACACAATCCGCTCACACAGCCAGAATTTAACACACTACACCACAAATCTCTTTTGAATAAGGGGGAGCATTCATTTGTTCTTGATTAAAAATATTTTTCTTAGTAACAATGATCTGGTGACCCCTGGCCACTTTGGAATCCAAAAAGTTTCTTTTATGACATTAGATCACCAGCAAAAAAATAACACCTTGTGTGCTTTCTTGCTCTCTGTCTGCTACTGGCAAGTGGCACTACTGCAGATTGCTTTGGAGAGGGCTGTTACCCCCGTGTCAGCTCAGCAGTATGCTAATAGGGTACTTGAAAGTGAGTAATATGCTGCTTCCACTCTCCCTGGTTATCAGCTCCCCCCTCTTCCCAATCATTACCAACAGCTTTAAGGGCTCGGGTAAAAGAATAAAACAAATGGCCACTCAGCTGTGGGTCCCACATCAATTCATAACACATGGAATGGCCCTAGCAAAACAGAGAGCAAGGTAGCTTGTAATTCCATGTAACTCACAGCCACATCACAATCAATACTGTATAATACAGATGCATTGTTTGTCTCCAAAAGTCATTTTAACCCACAAAGAATTCTTTCTCTCTCTTTCTATCTTTTCTTTTTTTTTTTTTTTTTTCCCCTAAAGAAAAGAGAAAAGCCTTATGGAAAGCAAAAGAGGTCTGTGAAAATTCCATCACTTTTAAATTTCTCATCAGTGGCAGCCCAGATATATTTAAACTACAGTTCAGTGCAACATGCATAAGGATACATTCTGCTTTATAGAGTTCTTACTCACATCCATTCTCTTCCAACCTCCTACTCAATCCTCAGATAGAAATCCTATGTAGTAAATACAAAATGTAAATAAGTCCATTAAGCAATAGCCTAAGCTTTACCACTGACAATTCCTGAGAGCAAAACTGATTTGCAATGGTTCCTTATCAGCCTCTTTGAAGAGCCTTAGTGCTCTCAGGTGCAACAAGTGAGTAACCCAACAGCACCAAGGTCTTTGACCCGAGAGGTTGTCTTCTGCTCCGAGGTAATTCCACTCTTCCAGTATGACAAGACTTGCCTCTACCCAAGTGAACAACAGAGGACTCAATATTGAATTATACCAATGCATATAAATACTTACTATCATGCAGAAGACATGATCCTCTGTAGGTATGTCTACACTTCCAGGTGAACAGAGGGCTCAAAAGTGGATGTAAAGATGCCATTCCTCATGACCTCAAAGCTTTCCATCCACACTGGTATTTATAGCTCAAATGTCCACACTATACATGGAAAGAACTGTACTTCACATATCTGCTGATGCTGTGGGAGCGTAACATGCTCTGCCCCACCACAGCCTGGTCTGTCTGTATCACTTAAACAAGAGTTTGGATTTATGCAGAGGCTAGGAATGGGCTTGGGCTCTCCTCTCTCAGAAAAATCATAGAATAACCTAAATCCAGAGCTGTTAGCACCCCTGCAGGTAATCACTGTGGATGGAAGGCAGGTGCGGGTTTGCGAATTGGTTTATACCCATAAATTTGATAGTGTAGGCATACCCTTTCAGAACATACCTGATTTCTTTGCTTTAGATAGCTATCCACCTAGGATTTTACCTGCCTCACAGAGGACATAATTTGCCCATTCAGCCTCTCTCTTTGACAATGAATGGAAATTTACAGCATTTACAGAAAGGTGTAAGAAAGTCTATTGCAGAAGCAATTACACACGCATGCACACACTTGGTAACAACCTGGAAATTTCCTTAGCTGTGTATCAGTATTGATTGTGCTTTAGTCCCCAACAGAGAGATGGTTTGCTCCTTCTCGTCAGTTGTGGAAGGTTTTTGGTTTTCTCCATGGATAATTTCCTCCAAAGTGAGTGCAAACAATGTAGTCAGAAGAGCTCCAGAGGCAGACAGGGAAAATAACCTGGTAGCTGAGAAGAATTTATTGGCTTCCGCTGCTTATGAACAGCTCAACAGCATGGAGTCCTCCAGGTTGGTGTGTCTCTATAATCTTGACCCACCTGGAGATCCATGGTGTCGAACCATGAACTTATGAAGACAGCACTGCCTCCAGTGGGTGGGGGAGCTCCTCTTCATCCTCAGTGCGTTGAACAGTCCAGGAACTGCTGAATCCTTTATCATTTCTTCTATGACAGGCAAGTTCCTTTGTTTCTTTTACTACCCCTTTTCCACCATTGTACAGTTTAATGCACATGGACAAGAGGTGACACGCACTTTTCATTTCAGTGTTTGATGGCGGTCGAACTCTACCTTCCATACTCAGTAGCCTCTGTATCAATTAGAGTATCAAGGCAGAGACCCCCAGCAGGAATTACAAAAACTTTCATTCGTTTCACGTCCTAACCACCTCTGAATAAGTTTTTTGGGTGACTGCTGTGTTTTACAGGGATGGTGATGGAAGTGAGAAATTATTATGAAAGGTATTGGTTGGTCAAGAAAGTTTTATAGAAGAAGGAAGTTTCTCAGTATTTCTCAAAGATGGTCAGATTCTGGGTTGTGTTTCTACCTGCTAAACAAGAGTCTTTCCAACCCTAAATCACATCCTTATGTCCAAGGAAGATTAGATGCTATGACAGAGTGATGATGATCTTCCGATATAATTTCCTATCATTGCCAAATATGCAAGTACAATGTCATAAACTGTTCTTTGGTTCCTCTGACTCTGTACCTCACTTTTGTGTCCCTAATGAGACATCTCTTACAACCTATGGCTATTATTTTCAAGCTTTCTGGCTTGCCCATTTCTCTCCTATGGTTTGGTTTTGATGTATAAATAATAAATGGTCAGCATGATGGCTATAGGAGTTTTATGAAAAAGTATTAAGAAATCGTCTCCCTGTGAAGGTTTAGATAAATTAATTTCACTTAAAGAGCAAATTTCAGCTGACTGCTTGACATTAATTAGCTTAGATTTACAAAACCCCTGCAAAGCATTATATGAATTTTACAACAAGCTATGCATTTTACAGATGGATATGCTGAGGTCC
The DNA here is from genome assembly GCF_047370975.1 of Nipponia nippon. Classification (NCBI taxonomy): domain Eukaryota; kingdom Metazoa; phylum Chordata; class Aves; order Pelecaniformes; family Threskiornithidae; genus Nipponia; species Nipponia nippon. The sequence continues at coordinate 65,362,401 of NW_028262347.1, forward strand.
ACAGAAAGACTAAATGCCACATTACGATTTTATGCAAACAGCTGACCAATCTGTTGATTAAATTGTGTGTTGATGCACCCTTGGCAAGAGTCTTTAGCTTGCTCCACTGGGGAGTGATAGCAGGACATTTTGAACAAATAGGCATCTATTTTGGAACTCATCACCCCTACTGATTTGAAGCCTAGGTTTCTTAATTTTTCAGTGCCTGTGCAAAGGCAATCTGTTTCAGGTGTGTTTGTCTTTTTTTTTTTTTCCTTTAAATGAGAAAAAGATAATGAAAAAAAAGGAAAAAAAAAAAAAGATCACCCCACGGGATAATTGCTGGAGACTTCATGCCTCACAGATATCTTCCGAGGTTATGGATACATGAGTGGAGAGGCAAACCTTGAGAGGCAGACTCAGGATAAATTGTGCAGCTGTACACAAACAAGTCAACTACACATAGAAAAGCAGGCACCAGAAAGCCCTGATACCTCTAAGTGGGCAGGTAGGTTGGCCATTCATTTTTCTGAGACCTGAATCACCTTTTTTTTTTTCTTTTTGGGGGGAAGAAGGCAGTAATTATTCACTACTGATGCATAATGACAACACGTGACAGCATTTCCTGGTGGGTAGAGAAGATGTAGAGACAAGACTCCTCATGCATGCCCCACCAGCCTCTCACAGGGATGAAGTACACACAGCCAGCTCACTCTGTAAAAGCCTGGATAACTCAGGAAAAGCTTAAGAGGAAACCTTGCACCCATTTAGGCTCCTGTTCAACAGCATAGTAAAAGTTACTCTCTAATCCTCTCTTTTTCTAGAACTGTAGAAAAGGATATTACATTATCATTACAAGAAAGCAGGATCTAACATTTATTATTGGTATATATGATACATATTTCTAGAAATATATAGAGATGCCAGTAACAATTCAGTTTTGAAAACTACACGATATCAAGAAAGTACTACTTAAGGCAAAGAAATTATTGCTGCATCTTGCAGTGCATCCCTATAAAGATGCCTCACATGAATGTCTTTAAAGTATTTGATTTGAAGAAATTTCTGGTTTCTACAATGGATGTGCTTGGTGTTTATTTTCTTCTGCAATGTATTGCAATGAATATTTGCCCAGAGACAAAATATATGAGCTAAAGCTGAGGGTTTTTGAGGATGTGTATCTGTTCTTGCTGCTTACTCTTCAGTTGAAATTACTAGGCTGTTTGTGCCATTAATTTTAGTTACAGCAGAGATGCTTATGATGTCACTGCAGGGGCAAATAATGAATATAAGCAGAAAGAGCAAATGAACTCTTATTCATTGCTTTCATGCACTTGCCAACAGCCATTTCAAGCAAACATATGCACAATAATTCCAATTATGTTGATGACATATACTCAGTTTATATAGCAAACAGTACATTATTTCTTGAGTTGCTCTACAGAAATGTATGGGATTCCTGCTTACTAAGACATTATTCTTCAAGTAGCCCAATTAGAATATATGGACTGCTGCTGAGTAAACCCACAGAAACATGTGAGTCTCATGGGAAGAATAACTCCTTTCGGAATGAAAAAATGTGACAGAATCTAACTGCAAGGAAAAAATAAATAAAAGAAACAGTACCTGATAGATCAACTAAATTAAAAGACTGTTTCTGAAAGTTTCCTACAAGGCATCAGCAGCCCTTTGATCACTTTACTGTGTAATGGCACTATAGATTTATTGTTCTCCATTTCACTTCCAACAAACATGAAACTGAACAAAGTTTTACTAAATCAATTGGCATGAGAAAATCTTTAAAGAATGGAGATAGGGAGCTGCCATAAGCTACTAGGGAAGGTGAAAGACAGATTAAGATTAAATTTGTAGTCCCACTTTCCAATGCTCTTTTCATTTTCGTTTACCTCTCCTGCCTCCTTCACTGCTCTTGTAGGACTGTAAACCTATACTTCAAATATGCTGCAGCAATGACTGACAGCAAGGTACCATAGTACTGTGGAAAAATAATTGATGTTGCATTCAGTTACTCTCCCTTATGATATTATCACTCTAACAGTAAATTCCAGTGCACCACCAGAGAAAGTTTCTTAAGAACTTCTTGACTGTCAACAACAGAGCAGACTGATAAATGTGCCAATAAAAAGACTGAAGTGTTCTTTCTTGGGAACAGGATACAGAAAATATTTAGATTTTGTTTCTGCTTGTGTGAAACATCCCGGCTGGGGATCTGCTCCAAGATTTCTTTAACATGCCTAATTATACGCAGTAACTGCTGGCTGACTGATCACTGTCCATCTCCAATATTAGGCAGAATTTGCTGCCATGGAGAAGGGGACAAAGCTCTTTTGCAGATCTCGAAAGATAACCTGGTCTCTGTGATTTCTTCTCTCCTCAGAAGGCAAAGAGGAGTTTTAAGAGAGTCTGTTCCTTCCAAAACCCATGAATTCTGTTAGTGGTTTTTGGTTTGGAATAGAAAGTTCAGATTTACTGTTATAATGCTGCAAAATACTATTGTCTGCAAAATACTAGGCCTCAGCTGTATGTTATTGCAAAGTGATTGATTTGAAGTTATGTGAAAGACATTCCTCAAAGTAGATTTTCTTTTATTCCTCACTTGCTCCTTTAAACGCTTCTGGTTTGGGGTTTTTTCTCTTTTAACATTACGAGGGCTGGATAAAACTGCCTCCAGAGACCACTGGTATCACCAGCAGTTAATTACTGGCAATTGTGCTTTACTCGGAAGTCTCTTCTCTCAAATGATAATGAGCTGGATTAAAGGAGATAGAGAACTGCTACCCTAATACGACTTGGGTAATTAAATTCCAATGTTTAAAATTCTACCTGGCATTGCAATGGGATACCATACTCTATCTCCTATCCTTTGATAACATGTTATTCTGCTAAATACTCTGAACCAGCTGGCATGTTTCAGCCCAGAAGTGTACTGAATGTGATGCAGTGGGGAATTTTCAGTCTACTGAAGTCCAATCAATTGGTAATATATTTTAGTACTCCCTTTAGGTGATAGATAACATGAAAATGTAAACCATTTCCAGCAGCATCCGACTAAACATAATGGAAAATCTAACATGATTTGTGAAAGTGCTGAGCTCTAACAGCTCCAGCTGAAGGCTACGAAAGCAAGAGGTTCCCCAAATCTCAGAAAATCAGCCTCATAGGCTTCCCTAAAATGCTATTGAAGACTTTCCTGTAATTATTGCTAGTAACATGAGGGAATGAAGCACAGACAAGATGAAAGCTCTGGTTAGATAGTAATTTTTATAATCATTGCAGAAGTGAAAGTTCCCGGGTGGAAGTTATGCATATAAGATAAAAGTCCTGCCAAGTCAAGGCTTTTCCTGCCTATGTAAAGTTACAGCCTTCTCACAAGATGAAAAAAATCCCTTATCTCTTAGAAGCTCAGGGTGTGTTTTAATGCTGGTTTGTTTTAATTTGGAGTAAGATGTGGTCTAATTACTACCTGTCCACAAAGGCATAAGATGAAGTTTTGTGATGACCAGAAGTGAACAGAGATTTCCTTTAACATCTGTGGAAACAAGATTTCACCCATGACAGCTGCTTGTGACCTGAGATTTCTAACTAATGGGCAAAGCCAGGCAGAATTTATTTGATGTGAACTGTATACTGTGTACTATTGAACTAATGAATAGTTGCTGATGGATATTGCATCTAGAGGGCATTTCACTCTGCTGAGTCATATATTTTTTGCAGTATGTCAAAAATGAAATGATTCTTCTAAGGGCCAGCATTTTTCTGAAGACAAATAAAGACCAACATGCAGCTAAAATCTTTTTAAGGGACAGCACAATCCATCATTTCAGACATGATTTTGACATTATCCAATATCTTAGCCACTGACCATGCAAACTGCCTGTCCCCAAATACTGCCACATGCCCTCTTCCGTCAAAGACTTGTAACCAATACTGAAATGATGAATGGTTTACTACAATTGCTTTAATTGTCTTATAAAACCAAGCAGCTATCTGGCAACACTGTGGCATAAACCAAGTGAAAAGAGAGGTCTGAAAGAATTTAATCCACACTGGGATGTGTAATTAAAGACATCATCATTGTGAAACAATTGCTCATCAGAGGTATCCATAAAAGGAGAGAAGAGAATTTGGATCCTGAAGATTTTTACATAGGGGAGTATTCTAAAATATTACCAGTCTGATAGTTATCCACAGGAAAATCAGAGGCTTCAGCCACTAGAGGATTTGTTTGCAAAATAAGAGACTACCTGTTTGCACCTAAGAGACAATCCTATGCCAGCCCATGTGTGGTCATTTCCTTTAGGGACTTAAATCAGACAACTCTGAAAAAAAACTCCTACCAGCTGTATCACTACATATTGAAAACAAATAGCCTGCTGGGGGTTGGCTACAAAAACTTGCCTCTTTGATGAGTTTAGCCTCTGCTGTGAGAAACATGGGATGTTTAATCTTGATCAAGTGGGACAAGGAACACCCTGGTGTCCCTGGCATTTTCAAGAGAGATTATCTTTCACGTTAAGATTTTAACTCCTTGCCAGCTCACTCCCCAATGTGCTAGTCTTTTGCTAAATGCCAGAGAATGAGGCACCTATGTATGGAAAAATCTCAAGCACAGCACAAGCCATTTTGTGCACTAAAAGGCTGAACTTCAGATTCGAGATAGTCACATGATATTTTAACAAATTGCACTCTATTCGTTACACTGTCAAAAACTTTGGCCTGGCAGAAGTAGTCCCTTTTCATAATAGCGTGCTTCATAACTGTGTTTTAAGAAGGACATCAGTCCTCACATGTAGAGGACAACTTTTCACAGGAACATAACAGTGGTCTCAGAACAAGCAGGGTTTTCACAAGATTCCGGACCTGTAAAGAATTCAAACTACCTTTTATAGAAAGACATGATCTTGTCTGAAGAGCAAGTGACTTTAACAGTAGGATTTTGATTAATGGCTTTGGAGTTTTGTTTCTTATACTACTTTTGATGTTTGTTTGTTTGTCTGTTTGCTTGTTTGTTGGCTTGTTTGTTTAACTGGGCAAACAGTCATGATGCCAGAAAGAAATTGGTTAGAGTGAGAGGAAGGTAAGAGAGCACGTAACACTCTCTTGTGTCACAGCGTCGTGATTCTGCTGTAATGGCAAGCTCAGGAAATTAGGTTAATTTTCAGGGAGGTGTGTCTGAAAGCTCCTAATTTCTATAAGTCTGCTACGCATCATTCATGACAGGTGGCAAAGAGAAAGAACGTTTATTAAAGCAAAAAGAACAATCCAAGGGTCAGCAGTCCTACCCAGTAAAAATCATATGCTGCTTACTACAGAATGCATTAATTAAAAATAGATATGTAGAGTATGATGATCTTTTTTCTCATTAATGATACTGACCAAACTAAACAGAAAATTTGACATTTATCTAAAGGGAAAGTTGTTCTTTCGGAACAGAAATATCTCCTGCAGAGTGTTTTCATTTAGAGATGGTCTTGTTTGGAGACTTAATTCAAATCCAACTTTGGATTGGTATGTTTTTCTTTTGGTTTTACTAGTTTGTAATAATTTTGTCTAAAAGCTAAAAGGAAAAGACAGGCAGGCAGAGAAATGTCATAGTTAAAGGATAAACTGATTAAAATGGAGAAAACAAAATTACATTAAAGGGCTGTGATGTGTTGCAGGACAAAAAGAAAAAAAGAAACCAACAACAGAACAAAACCCTGGAAGATGAGCCATTTATTACTTCTTGCTTTCAAAAAATGATGATTGTTCTTCCTACCAGTTGAAACATTGTTTTAGAAGAACAGCTTTTTCCCAGTTAAATGGATGGAAACCTGATTTCCTCTCTGACTGCTGAAGCTCCCAAGAAATACGGTATTTTTGGAACAGGTTGCTGTGCATATCAGAGGTAACTGGGTAGAACAGCCTGGCAGAATACAGGATATCAATGAGAAATTCAGAATGCAACTCAGCTCAGTGTGCACCAACATGAAAACCAGGGCAGAAGTTCATTGCTTCTGCCACTGTCATGTTAATTCCTAGAAGAACTGCATTGCACAGAGTTAGTTAAGCAGTACCATGAAATACTTTGCATCTTGTCAGAAAGCAGGTAATGGGCAGCAAGCTACCTTGTGGTAATATCCTGGAACAAGAGACTCTCTTTAAAGGTATTTTGTTTATCCTTGCTCTTGTGGGGCTTTTTGCTATCCCGGGCTTTTTGCTATCCCAGGCTTTAAGTCATTTTCTGGACCTTTTGCTTTAATAAACAGCAGGATAATGTGTCACACAGAAGCGCCATTTACCAGCTGTCAGGTAATTTCCCAACATACCACAAAGCTATTCTCCTCAGTAGAAGGCTCTCTAAATCTATGTAGGTGTTATTGGCCATGGACTCCAGTTATCTTGTGAACTATTTTCCTTCTCCAACCGAAAGACCAAACTACTTCCTAAATAGTTTCAGGGTAAACTGGAAGACTTGTTCCCACTGTTCTTGGATAAAAGGATGCTAGCTGCAAGCAGCCATGGATGACAAAAAGATTTTTATTCAAACATTAGCATTAACAAGGAAAACTCTCCTTCTGAAGAACATCACTAAGTGAACAGCAAGCAGGGCTTTAAGATTAATCTTTTTACTTCTCCTAAGCCTTCCAGGAGCTTCTTCAGCTGAACTCGAAGAAAATCCGTACACATATGCAGAATAAAAATGAGAAGAAAAAAGAAGAAAGAAAGAATAAGGAGCTAGGGTTTCTTTGTGCATTTTTTTTGTTCTGTTTTGTTTTTTGAATCTGCTTATAAATACATAGAAAAATTATTTTTTGCTGTGGAGAACATGAAGATTACAATAGATAGAAACATAAAGAATAGAACTGTGTTCTCTTTTATTTCCAGAGCAGCCTAGGTTTTGAGAAGAATTTCTCTCCCATCTCTGCAGCTGAAAGATGCTTCTGTTCACCTCACAGGACTGTGACTGGGGAGAAATCACCCTCTGCCAGCTCTGCTGCAGCACGTTCTGAGCAGTCAGGTCATTGATCTAAGCAGGCGAACATAGAGACGCTCACAGAGGCAGCATCAGGTGGGTATGATACATATGGGCAGTCCAGAGAGCCTGGAAATACCCTGGACTCAAAAGCTCTGCTAAGGTAATATGGCATGAATGGAGCAGACACACGTATGCTCCCACCTCTGTTCCAGGCACTGGCACTCTTCAGGGCTCATTATGAAGTGCTTAATGTAGAAGACCTTTGAAGTCCCTCTGGCCTGCAATTGTTAGTCTGTCTAATTAAGTGTTAGTTATATTATTGCAATTATGGCCACTGCTGGTAGGTTGCTCTCTGCAGGTGTAAGGGTGGTGGGAGCGGGCAGGAAAAGGTTGTTCATGTGGCATCTGATGCCCCTGAAATTATTGCTGTTACTGTTAGCTGGCAGTGTGATGGAGACAGATTGCTTTTACCCTCTTCTTGTACCCATGTATTTCTAAAAGAAATACAAATGCAAATGCTTTGACAGAAACTGCCACAGCAGCATGACTTCTACTGTACAAATGCTGGGGTGAGCCTGCTCCAAGCACTGTGGAGGTTAGTAATGTCAATGGGTTTGAGGCTGGAGTCTCTTTGCTAGCATCTACCTTTGGGTACAGTGGAAGGACATGGTATAATGTACAAAACTGGTGCAGCTTTGCTGGAAACCAAGATGTAAATAATCCTGGGATAGATCTGTTTCAGTCACCCTGTGTGACAGGAGCTGGAATACCAAAACCCTCTATGCTGGTAGAAAAAAGGAGAGCCAAAAAAAGAAAATGAAGTTTGTATTGTACTTTCAACAGTAATACGTTAAAAGTAAAATAAAATCCAAGTCCCAGATTTCTGAACCAAATCCTAGCTACTTCATTTGTTTTTAGGATTCCCTCTGTGACACTCATAGCTTGCAAAGGATCGGAGGACAGGATTGTGCCATCTCATTCACTCTGCAAAATCACTACAGCTGAATGTACATCCATAGGGAATAAGATATGAGGTAGGATAGTGGAGAAGAGAAAGCAGAGGCAGGAAAAAGGTGGAAAAATCCCTGTGTGTGTAAAAAAAAAAAAAAGAAAGTGTAAAAAAAGCTCCTGAAAAATGAAAAAGAAGGATAGAAAAGAAAAATAAAACATAATGTAACAGAAGAAAGAAATGAAAAAGAAAGAAAGAAAAAAAAGAGGTGGCAAACTCTAGTAAGTTACATAATATATACAACCTCCTTGTGAACCCCAGCCAAAAATGTAGGCTAGTTTAAAGAAAATGGGGTAGGGGTGAAGACAGCTGAAGAAGGAATGACTGACAGCTAAACCGAGTTTAAGAGACAAATCAGAGTTTGGCCCAAAGCACTGGGATGATTCCATCCCTAATCTATTTATCTAAAAAAATTAGCATAGTTTGCTAACATCATTCATTTCCCACTCAACTGGTTTACCTATGTTCTGTTGGAGGGGTACGGTAGTTATCTCAGACTTTGTCTTCTTAACCCATTCCTTCGTCTTTAAATTACATTCTCTATGGCCAGCTATCAGGAAGCATTTTGATGTTTTTATTTATTTTCCTGTAAAATTTTGCATACAATAAAAATAAGAAAGGTGTCAGTTACTCATTTTAGCTCAAAATGGAGAGGTATAATTAATTGGTTTGGAATCATGTTTAAAAAATAGTGTAAGCTAGATAACATTTGTGGAAGCATAATTTTATATATGTATATGGATGGATGACCTCCTCCGGATCCCATAATGATTTTCTTTCAGCTGCAAACAGAAAATAGATTTTGAGACTGAGTTATTCCGTGAAGAAGCAGAGTAGATTATTTCAGGCTCTCTCCCCCTTCCATCTTGCTCTCACCTGTTATTCCATAGCCAGTGAGATAGTAGAAACCATAAACCAGCACCATCATTAATAGGATTTTATCCTCCCTACTCCATGGGGTGGTTTTAGCTTTTGTCTAGCCAAAAAAGTGCTGTCTCAGCATTATTGTCTCTAGCTCTATGGTCTGTCCTCTCTGTCTTTTGCAATGGCATGTGCTCCTGCTGGTATTGGTGTAAGCCCGGAATTCCTTTTATTTTGTCTCATTTTTCCCTGACTATTGGTCAAAATGCCACTTTCCAGCACTGTCAAATCCCTCCACACCTCAAGTGCTCCTCGTACCTTCATGCCTGCACCAAGGTGGGCATGTCTCACAGTCTGCCAAATGCCTGCCAGCCCACGTGCTCCTACCAGCTTTGGTGCAAATGATGGTTTGTCAGACTACTCTGTTTTCTCCTGTATTCACTAGTGTCTCTGTCCAAAATACATCACCCACAGGAACCCCATTGCAGAATGTTACTGAGCATGTTGTTTAAATTCAGTAGGATATAAGCAGATGTCTATACATGCTAGTGCTCCTGTGGAAAGGGAAAACTTATTGGAAGAAAATAACAACCCTAAAACACTGCCCCCTCCCTCCAAGTTTCCATCTGGTGAAAGAAACTGAGCCAGGTGACAGTCTGAAGAAACTTAACCTGCAATGCTGTTGCCTGGTAGTCATTTGTATAACACTAACAACTATGACAATACTTCATCCTACAAAAATACTTATGTTTTATGGTGATATTGATAGAAAGGCAATCACCCTGCAGGACTTGTAACAGGAAAAGAAGGAACAAGGGTTACTCACAAACTTGTACATACCCATTTTGCCCAAACACATGGACAGTCCTACAGAAGGCACAAAAAAAGTATTTTTGCTTCAAAGTTAGACATGCAAAAGTGTTTTCAGGTTCAGAAAGTGTATTTATAGCAAATTGATGCAGTCTGTTCTAATAAATTTTCATAGTAGCCTATTCAGAAAAAAATAGACAAAATTACCTATTGTATAGGAAATTGCAAGGCATTCCAAATGTAAATGGATCAAGTCAAATAAAATATGTATTCTACTTTACTCAAGATAAATAACAAGTTTTGGGTCACAATCTTATAATTTAATGGGCTATATCACAGTAGTAACAAATATATTTTTATAAAATTACCATTATTTCCTAAGGCATAAATGTTCTTATTCTCTTCTTCTTTGCCTCCGCTAATTTGCTCTGTCATTGTATTTGATTTCTCTACATATACCTTGCACACTGCTGAGCTGGCACTGTCATCTCTTAAAACAATGTTAAGCAAAAAAGATCAGCAAGGTTTTTATAATTTGTTTATGAAAATGAAAGAAATTAAAAGCAAACAGTTCAATAAGCTCGCCAAAAACTGAGAAAATGCATTGTTTTGAATTTCTAATGAAGAAATCAGTCCTTTTTTTTTTTCTTTTTTAATCCAGGCAGATATTTTCTACTAAAATTTTTAGCTAATAGAAAATCAAATATTTTACTGAGGAGAAGTCCTTAATAAGTATATTAAAGCAATACCTTCATTGAGTTTCTGTATTTTTTTTGGCATTCATTGTTTTTTAATAAAAATAAATTGCAGTTACTGGCAGTTTGAGCTGTTTATTTTTTATCTTCCTTTCCTATTAGGTGTTTTCAAGTGGTTATACATAGGAAATTACTAGATCTGAAAAGAAATAAAACCCCTCTGCTCTAAAATACTTTCTTTCATTAGAGACAGCAGTAATTCTATAATACGTATACTAATAAGGAAGTTTAATGCATAAAGAAACATTATAATGACTGAAAATGAAAGAGGCAGACTGTTTAAAAAAGAATTAGTCTGAAATGGGAAGCTCCTTGTAACTGTGGTGTTAACTCAGAGTCTTAAAAATTAATTAGAGAGTATAAAGAGAAAGGGACAAAAAAATAACTGAAATGGTAATACTCAGTCCTAAATCTCGACATTCAATAGAGGTAAGCATAGCTGAAATCTTATTCTTCAATTCCATGTAGAGAGTGAAAACATATCTCAGGTGAGAAACAGGTACATGAAACAAACCTGATGAATTTTTTTGACTCCCTTTGTTGCCATGAGCTTTCAACTTAGACTGGTCCATTTGGGACAATTACCCAGTCAATGACATGTTAACCTAAAGCAACAGAGTGACACTTCATTAAAGTACCAAAATAAGATCATATTGGTCTCAAAGAACCTATTGTAAAAGACAGAGTGAACATTTTGTCTTCCAAGATTAGCTATGTACTAAAACCAATATGATTAATGGGACCAGGGGACAAAACTTCAGCAGCAGTGAAGTGCAGTGACACCGATGCATAACTAACCTAACCAGTCTGTTCATTACCAGCTTTTACAGTGAGTCGATACTGAATACTAGCAGATTTTGTCATGCTTGTACATGTACACTTACATTCTGCATATTCTAAAAATAATAATTCCTGTGCCATGTCATTAGCAGCCTTCCTCCGCAGAGTTACAACACACAGGCAGGAAAACAGTGCTGGATCACTGGCTCACTGTTTGGAGACAGTCGCTGTTTGTGCAAAGTGCACTCTGCATTCCCAGTTAAGGAGTCCAGTTCTGCAGTCCTTGCTTAAACAAACCACCATTACTCATGCAAATCTCCTACCTACATCTGAGGGACCGTTTGTGAGAGTGACAGTTTCAAAACTCTGTCAACAGAAGAAAAACACCCACTCTACCCCAGGCTAAGGACACTGAAGCTGCTTTAAAGACTGCAGCTACTCAAAAAGTATAACCTGAAGCACTTTACTATTTACAGAGCATAGGGAGAATAAGCTTTCACACTAATTTGTGAGCTATACTGCAAATGTTGCTACCGTTACCACCAAATGCCACTTCTAAATAACATGCACTGATATACTGTGCTGGCTGTGTAAGTAGCAGGTCTAACAATCATAGCCGTTGCTAATATGAAGATCAGTTATTGTTTTACACATAGGTTTTTAAATTTAAAAATCTTTATCCTAAAAAGATTTTTTTTTTTTTCCCCAAAGCAAAACCAGTATGGAGATCTGCTGTCATTGAAGGTTCTTAGCAGAGAAAGAGCAGTCATTCAGGCAGCAACCATCTTTATTTTACCTCTTTCTGCTCCAGGTATTTTTTTACTGATCTCTTGCAATCTGAAACTCCCAAGGACATGCTGTTGAAACCCTTCTGTTATCAAAAACTTGATATTATGGAATTGCTGGGAAGAAGTTTGTTGGGGTTTTTTTGTTTGTTTGTTTGTTTGTTTTTTTAACGGCTAAGTAAACTCATGAAATATATCTTTAAAAATTCAGTACTGGAGTATTTTGACCACTCATATGATTTGTTGTTAGTGTCTGAACCTGACACAGATTAAGGAAAGAGTTTACACTGAGAGCACACTGCATGGAAGTCCTGCCACAGTTTATCTTGCCTTTTGACGTGGCTGAGTTCATTCCCTCTCAGTCCCACCTCAGCATGGACCAGTAAGAGCTCTTATGTAGCCCTCAACCTCTCTCCTGCTGCTTTACAATAAAGATACCACAAGTATTAATTATAATTATATTTTACTTGAAAAATGTGAGGATCTGTAAACATTAAATGTGAGTCCAGCAAGGAGATTTATAGAGCAAGTGGATAGGTGTCATTTATTTCAGATCAAGCTCTGCACCAGTCAGGAGCTGGAAAATAAAAGCAGCTTGTGTCAGGCAATAACCTGTTCCAATTGTACAACGGCCCTTGTAATGAAGCTGCAATCACTCTTCTGATCTCCTGTGGTCTTGTTTCTTTCTCTTCCTTCTTGAGGAACTGGCACTTCCAATCTATTCTAATTTTCCTGATTGTAGGCTTTGATTTATACTGCTCTGGCTATTGTACATCCTGTCAGAGGAAGGAGGAGTTAAGGGTTCGAGGCAGCACTGACATGAGGGTGAGTAAGAACAGAGAATAATACCAGAGATTAAATGATTCTGATGGGTGATGTTTTAGCCTGTCTGTATACTCTGTAAGTATACAAAATATTTTTCCTTCAGTCCTGGCTGATGTGAAGAAATACCATTTAAAAAAAAAAAAGAGAGAGAGAGAGAGAAAAAAGTTCCATGTAAAATGATGGTCCAATAATAAGAGCATGGTGCTGAATTCAGAATTGGGACATCTGGGTTCTGGTCCCCTTGGCATCAACATGAGGCTAGACAGAAGCCATTTATTCTTCCTTCTGCCTTTGTTTACTCTGATGCAGAGAAACTGATTTTTATAAGCTCTGCTTTGCTAACAAAGTGCACCAAATGAAGAACAGACTCTTTAGAAGTGACATCTCAAACAGAATTTCTCTAACCGTGCTAGCTGAGACACTTTTCTGTTTATTTACAGGTCCCTGGCACCCTGTGTGTATCCCATGCTCTTTTCGGTTGTTCTTTTATGAGTCTGGAACATTTTTGAAGCATAAGAATCTCCATGTAGGCAGAGATCACTGATGCCCCTACCCAAGACGACAGTAATTATGCATGCTGATGTATAGTAATTATTTATATTTCATGCTTCGAGGTAAAATCATGCACTTCGCTCATCAATCAGTAGTCTTTTCTTAAGTAGAAGTATACCTCTTTGAGCTCTGACTTGGTAATCAATGTAAAACCAGGCATGTAAGAACTGATATCAGTAGTGATTTTAATCATAGAAGGCATAACAATTAGTATACCTGGAGGTGATGCTTATTTCCATGTGACTGACCAATGCTTCTTAAAAACGCATTACATTGCTTAGTTCAGTAACTGCCTGTAGTCTGCCACCTAACAGCGTAAAAGACACTGAGTAAAATATCCCTTGAAAACACTTTCAAATGTGCTGCTCTGTATTTTCAGCATGTGTGAACGGGTTGTACGTGTGGGAGAAGAGACGCTAAGAAATGTGTGTGAGAGAGATCATGAAAGATCAGATGGTACCATTTCATTCTGTCCTTGTTTTGTGCCAGACCTGGGGACCTTCACTCACAGTTTGTAGCAGTTGATATGGCAAACATTTCTGGGATGTTTCTTCAACAGTGATGTACTAATCAAAGTGAGTAAAAGAGCAGCAGCATCTGGCCTACAGTAAGCAGAAAAGACAGCAGGTGGTATAAAAAAGGCAGTGGCTAAGACACTAGAAATGTCATAAGACTGGAATCCCTTTGCTTGCATTGCAGGTCCAAAGCATTCAAGAAAGGGGATGAGAGAGCAGCTAGATGCTGAAGTGAAGGAAACCACAAGACAGAAATTCACTTCCTAGGGAAGTCAGACCTGTTTGGGATCACACATTTTCCCTTGGGACACACACAGGCAACCAGGTTTGTACTTCTGGAGTGGACTGAACCCTGTGCTGCTGCCAGGGTGGAGGAGCTGTAGCACAGTTTCTATGCTGTGTGGTGGCAGTCCTGGTGTAAGCAATGAAAATGTCCCCAAAGGTAGTTTCTAGTACTGCCCACCATTGCCCTGAAGATACCCACAGTGTGGATCTGTACTTGGCCTTAATGCCTCTTTAAAGGCACTTACCTTTATCTTTAAAAAACCAAGTGGACGATGTAAAATAATGTCCCCTCTAGCCTTAAACTGTAACATATCAGCATTATATTCATAGGTATTGAACCAAAAGATCCTGCTGCAAGCCATCATTGAGAACAAGCTGAGGTATGGAGTCAGCCACCAGAGATTTGCAATACTTATGTGATGTGGGAAAAGGGACAATAAATACAGCCCCAGCTGAACAGTCCACCCCTCTGGTTTTGTCTTTTCTCCAAGATCTTTCTCGTTTGGTATCCGTCCCCTCAGCTATGCTGCTCTTGAGCCCTTCTTAGAGCAAAAGGAAACAGTTGTTGGCCAGCTTATCTGCCTGTCCCACCATTTAGAGCACCTTCAGCTTCTGCTTATAAATATCAGGTCATTAAATAGAGGTGGGAAGCTAAGTCACATGAGTTAAGTGAACAGTCACATGCAAAAAATACCAAATTCTCAATGCTGAACATGAAAAACCTAGAAGAATCTCTTGGCCTTGACATGATCATTGAAACTATTAATCAGACTTCTAAGCTTAGCCAGCACACTTGCAGATAGACAATGCAAAATATAGGGGGAAAATATCCAGTGGACAAATTAATGACAATTAACAGATTGTTCAGCATAAGTCATTTTATTTTCAGTGATCTGAAAGCAGAAGAGAGCATCAGATGTCTGATGAGACCAGTGACCAGTCATTCAGGACTGAGGGCATGTCTGTTCTCAGAAAAGCCCATCTTCAAACAACTGTCTCTGAGGCTATTGGGAAGCCAAAAATTTTCTCATGTCTTTCAGGTTAATGGCAATCAATCATTTACAGCCATTTTCCTGTGTCGAAGCCTACTAATTATGTCCCCATAATAACCATTTCTGTTGGCATTACGCTCTAGCACACCAGCCTGATCAGATGACTTGCTTGCAAACAAATTTCTTCACCATTACCCCGGAGGATGGCACAAGCTTATAATGACCACATAAGCAAGTCTGAGTGGGGAGGGTGGCAGGCTGAAATATAAGAGAATTGTGTGGTTTTGTCCCACATCTATTCTTTACCTATAGCTTGACATCCTTCTCTGTCCTGCCCTCTCTTCCTTAGACTGAGAGGTCAGAGGTAACAACCAGACAACCCCCACAGAAAAGACAGATTGCGAACTGTTCAGAACAGCGGTACTCTCCTACAGTGAATGTGAGATACCAAGCAAAACAGTAACTCTATATGTGACTGGGGCTTTTTAGGTGACCATGTAATCCACTGACTCAAAGACTTAAACAGCAGATGATGTCATTTGATGACCATCTGGGATGTCTCTTTTCGAAGACTGATGAGAAGTGCATGGTGGAAGGGAGAGATGTATGGAAGAGAGAGTAGTAAGAAAGAAACAAACAGAATGGGAGAGTCCTCTGTTTTCAGTCTACTGGATGTAGACTGAAGAGAGAAACTTTCCTCCCTCCTCTCCCCATCCTTTGCTCATGTATCCCATCAGCTCTGGTTATCAGAGTGCTGCTTTCCATAAAATAATAAAACTTTTACTTGTTTTCAGAAAAATATTGCTCACTTCAGTTAGATGTTTAATTACAGAATTGACAGATTATTTAAAAAAAAAAAGTAAATGTGGAGCAACATTGGCAAAATCTATTCTTTGAAGAAGTATCAAGAAAAGAATTAATTGATTTTCAGATTATTTCTCTAATAAAGCCTTTCATTCCTCACTGTGTGGAAGATAGCATAATCATCTATGTATAAATAACAGTAAGAGCAACTGCATGCCGTGATCTACTCTGTCGAGACTGTGGAGGTTTTTTGCAGATTATTTTTCTTTTCCCCTTCAGGGGCTGTAGGTAGTAATTTCAGCAAGCAGCAAAAGAAAAAAATGTATTAAATATAGGTATTGTATCAAATCCCAGCTATTCATGAGCTAAGCTAGCTACAAAGGGTCTGGTCCTGCACCCTTCAGCATGCAGGACTGCAGGACTGAATCCAAAGTCGGGATGGCATGTACATAATTTCCTACAGGAATGCAAACAGCTATGTCATTATTTTGTAAGTCTGCTTGGAGAATGCTTATCTAAGCAAAGACCAGCTCTCATTTTCCTCGCTATGCAATTCACATTGGAGTTCAAGGAACAGTAGGAGAGCAGACAACATGCAGCTCTTCTCCCTTCTCCCCACTGGCACATGCCCAGCACTTTAAAGCAAAGGGAGTGATGTTCTCACTTTCTAGCTAAGCAATTCTCCCCCAAAAAGGGACTAACAGCCAGATTAAGATCCTAGCAGCAGCACCATTGAGAGGTAACTGGGAAGACACCTTGGCTCTTAGTGGAGCAAATAAGTGCATCTGGGTTCTCCGTGAGATGCTGCTTTGTTTTAGCACCTCTCCCCTTCCTTTCATGCATCTCTCCTAAACAGCCATCAAGTCCCAGCTTGCCAAGCCATGGTATCAGAGGAAACATGCTGCCAGCTGATGAGGACTCGATTAAGCTCCTTCCGAGGCTGCACTTTAAACACCCAGAGGGGTGAACTGTAGAGCAGCAAGAGGTCTGGCGCTCAGGATACATATTAATCCTCTCAGATCATGGCAGGGAAGCTCGGGCTGAGCAAGAGATATCAGTCTTTAAAATCCCTGTGCCTGTACACACTAGGTGAGACCGTGTGCTCTTTTAGTGTCCAGTAAAATCAGAATGGGACGTGCACAGCCTGAATGGCCCCACACACACATGTGGATGATTGTTGCAGCAGAGCAGAGTGGGTTAAATCAGGATAGGGGAGAGAGTTGGCATGACGACTGCAGAAGTCTTCTATGTGGCCTGTGCAATCACTAATCATTACACAGTAAAGGGTAATAATTACTTCTTAATGCTGCAGTGCAGGAACAGGCTTCGTGGCAGAGCACAGTCGGGTGAAGAGATGGGGTGCTTGTCAGTGCAACAAAAATAAATAAATTGATGTGATCCCTATCAAACAGGTATTAATACACCTTCAAAATAAGTAAATGATTCCTCTTTATTTAGTTATTATCTCTTCTCAGTCAATGTGCTCAGCTGCAAAAGCTTCTTCCTTCCTGGCTGTTGTGCTTTTAGTTTTCTTCCTTGGTTTATGAAGCAATAAGGTGCAACGAATGAAATCTTGGTAAGGAGCTCTTCTTGCGAAATAAATAAATAAATAAATAAATAAATAAATAAATAAACAAATTAAAAAAAAAAAACAAAAACAAATAGGAGAGCACTCCTGGGTTTTTCTCCTTGTTCTCATTGTTGTGTTGCATTAACAACACTGCCAGAGGGTTAAGAAACAAGCTCAACCACAGCCTCCTCATGCCTTGAATGAAAGGGCTGAAGACCTTTTTCTTTTTTTCATCTACCCAAGCTGGACTGAAGGTTAAATTGAGAGTTTTTCACCTGCTAAGACATGCAATCAGGAGTCTCTGCTCCTCCCAGTTGAGTCAAACTGAACATAGCCTCTAAAGTGTATCAGAAAATGAAATGCAGAGGATGCATTTCTCCTTTGCAGTTGTGCTGTAGACATTTGTTATGCTATCATCCTTAGCACAGAATCCACATGTCCTCAGCTGGTCTTGTGTGCTGACCTGCAGTGGGGAAACTTGATGTTTCAACCATTACTTAAACAATGCAGGGAAAAAAGGGGATGTGGAGAGGAAGCGGTTGGTTCTCATTCAAGTCAACAGCAGCAAGACCCCTTTAAGAGAGGAAGTGGCCGGCCAGCCAGCCTGTGCCACAGTTCACACAAGGAAAGGTGATTCACAGAGCCTCCAGTGAGAGTGAATCTTCAGAATCTGTACCCTTTGTCCAAAGCAGCCAGAGCCAAAGCCTCTCCCTGAACAGTGGCACATTGGATTTCGAGGGTGCCACTATATCACCTTGTCACATCTTCCCATACTAGGAAAACACTGCTATTGCTGGTTTGTGTGGCTAAGGGCCTTCTCTCTGCAACTTTGCAGCCTGCCTTTCCCTCACAGCTCTGCACCCTCCCATGCAGGCTGCTGGGACAATGTTTTCAGACCCCCTGGGGCAGTATTTTCCCCTCACTGTTCCTGTGTTGTTATTATCATGCTGCTACCCTTATAGCCTTGCACTTGCACACCCCAATAGTCTTGTTGTGGTGGGTTCTTATGAGCGGTGATTGCCACCAGAAAGAGAATCAGCCTTTTTTCCCCACTGTTTCTACATTTTGGTTATAGCTTTTGGTTTATGCAAGGGACACGATAACGTTCATATGCACACAAGCAACTGGCCACGTAGCCCTGCCTCACTAATGCTAAGCAGTGACAACGAGCTGAGAGTTTGAGCATGTCCTGATGGGAAGAGTATTAGGGGGGGAACCAGCTGCTGCACAGCAGGGGATGTCGAGGAGGGGTCTGGAAACCCTGGTTGCTTCTCTTCCCAGCTGAGTGCCAACAAGGAGAGCTTTCCCTTCTGTCTGTCCTCTTTGTTTTATTTTTCCCTGGCTTATTTTTTTCCCCAGCTTATTTTTCCCCAATTGTTCACAGTTAGAGACAAAGTAGGCCATCAGCTACGAACTCCCCTAATTTATGCAGGTGTGTGAACCTGTCTCAACATTGCTTGTGCACACCAGCCATAGTGGGAGGGAATTTCTATTGCACTAACATATATAATATATTTCATGTATTGGTTTATGTTGTTTATTTGGTTTACATACGTATCACCAAATACGCTGAGGAAATCACCAAATGACTGAAATGGGTTGGGAAAAGTAAAAAAATCAGATCTGATGATAGATCGTGGGAACTGATAATTTACAGGTGAAAGGCAGTGCTAAACTGTTAAGCAGCTGGGAACAGTGTCTTCCCTAAACAATCCTGGCAAAGCAGGGATGTGTGTCCCCCAAATTAACTTATTTCCCTTGTCCTCTTTTCAGAATATCTTGGAGAATGCCATTGAAATATATGTCAGGAGAAAAACTCCAACTCACTGAGGCCTGCTGTAATGTTATATCATCTACCTGCAAAGTTGATCACGGGTTTCTAAAACCCACAAACACTGCCTCCAGAACAAAATGCATTGCTAATTTGTGTGGTATGGGCCTGGCTCTCCTTTGCCTTTGGTATTTTGCAGTCATCTACATGTATCAAAAATAGCTTTGAAGTGTAGCCCAAGCAGAGATGCAGCTTTTTACAGCCTTGTGGGTAGCAAGAAAAGAAATTAGGTTCCAGATAGAATGGAACTAAGCCCACGTTTTCCTTGAGATTTATTTTGCTTTGCTTGTTAAAGAGTTTGGCTTAGAGTTAAAAATATTGTACCCAAACTTGGATTTCTAAAGCCAGAGTCAAGAACACACACTAACAGCTTGCTTTTTAAACAAGCAAAGCACCCAGAAATCATTTTTACACTTATTCAGTAGAAAATGTGGGGGCCTCAGCTATTATGAGCTTGGAAATCTAATTTTAACACTGCTGTTGTGTGGGTTTCTTAACAGACAGAAAGCTTGGCTTCTGCTCATTTCAAAGCTTTTCAACTCACCTTTAAGTTCATGGCTTTACATTGGCATGTAGTTGCAGTACAGTGCAATCCTGCATAAGTGAAAGAATGATGTTGTGATTCCCACAGGACCATGGTCATAACAGGAAAACAATGACCTAGAGAGCTTTCCAGTGAACACATGTCCCACCACTTACAGACATAAAAGGCATCAGCAAAGCAGAGATCATCTTCAGGAAGTATCATCTCCTTCACCATAAGTTCAGCTTTAGTTTTCTATTCTGTAAAGTTCTTTTTTTTTTTTTCCTAGGATTCACTAGTTAAAAGGCTGTTGTCTAGATCCTGATACAGCACACAAAATGATACAGAGCTTTGAGAAGGTTGTGATTTTGGAGGTTTCAAGTGAAAAGCAAGAAGAAGGAATCATCCCTTTTTTGGCATTTGGGAGGGGCAGGTCTGCTTTAATGAGGTAAGAAATTGTATACATGCAACTAACGAGAGAGGCTTTCTCCTGTCTCATTTACAGGGACGCAAAGGTTTCTCAATGCTTGTCACATCCTTCCTCATTTTTGGCGTGTATAGGCTGTTCCAGTTTACTTGTGGAAGTAGAAGACTGAATGAGAAGAGAGGCTAAAGGCAGAGCTGTGACCACATTTTCCCTTTCTCAACTCACTGTTGCCCTGTAAAGGGAACACCTATAAAGGGAACACAAAGGCATTAAGCTGAAAGAAAAGTGTGTCTGCAAGGAGGTTATCTCAGGCTGTTATATCAGAGTTACAGACAGTGGGGCAGGAAAGCACCCTCTGTGGCTGGCATCAAGATCTGCCTGGAAACCACATGTATATTAAAATTCTCCAACTGTTACAATGAAGAAATAAAACAAAGAATCTTTGAATTTATTTGTAGGAGGTCTTTCTCGTGAGTGAGGGGTTAATTAAACAACTTTCCAAAGTGTCTTGTTGTTTTGATAAGCACCTAGCCAAGAAGGACAACAAATTTCTGTCAAGCAGCAAAAATAAAACAGGTTGAGAATTGTCCAAAGAAGATGACTACCCTGATGACTCCAAGTGAAGCTCTGAGTGCAAGAGCAGCTCTCCCTAAGCCAGCTCACCCACTGCCCTCACTGAAAAGCAGCTGGTAGCAAAGAGCAAACAAAGGGAACGGGCATACAGTGCCACCAACCCAGCATACATTTCTTAGGTTGAAGCAATTGGTGGTATGGGGGGCTCCCTGACCCTGTGACTTTATCTGAATTACAAAGCTTTTGGTAGTGTTTTTCTTGCAGTAATCGGTCTAGTTTGATAATTTGTTATTCATTTATACCTTTGAAATCAGCAAAACATCATAGGGCAGTAAGTGCCACAGTTCAACCATGCAGGGATTTTTTAAATTTATGCTGTTAATACCCAAGAGGTCTGGGTCTGATGTTGTAAAAAAAATTAAATACTCCCCTGTTCACCTTCTCCCTCTCTTCAGGGTTGCTTAGACTTATACATATTCCTGAGTTATATTCTGGGATAATGGGTCCTAGTCTATTGAACACCTGCTCTCTGGAAGGCAGGTAATTCTCACCATCTTTGTTACCTGCCTGTGTACGTTTCCCAGTTCCTCTGTACCCTTGCAGCACTAGCATGGGCAGAACTGCTCTCTGGGTTTAAGGAGATCTATCACAGAGCCGCTCCAGATAGAGGCTGCTGAGAGGTATCCCATGTATAGCTGCCTGTACCAGCAACCCCCAGGGGTGAATGGAAAGGCTCTTACTCTCTAAAGAAGAGAAAGATCAGGTCCATGTTATAAGCTAATTCTCATATGGAATAAAAAGCAACTGAACGTTTGAAAGATGCTGTATCATTCATTTCTTTCTATGGATGCCCAAATTTAGGTAAGGTTCCTCTGTGCAGACTGTTACAGAAGTTCTGCCAAATACTTTAAAATCTAAAGAGGAAGGGCAGACAAAGCATCTGAGAATGCAAATGCTATTTTATACAATTTCCATGTTAGAAGTTGAGGTACAGGAGGTTGCTGAGTTTGTCTGAGGTCACATCAGCAATCTGTGGTGAAACCAAAAATTCAGTCCTTGTCACTATTGTCCGAAAGAAGTAACAAGAAAATTGGTCCTCATCTTTTTAGTTATGTGTCATTTCCACACCCCAGTTTGATTTTTAAGAGGCATTAAAGACAATAATGTGGAATATTAATTGTCAAATTTGTCATTCGAAAGAATGGCAATACTTCAGTTATCTGGGGTTTTTGAAGCCAGATATTTTGCATTCCCCTGTGCTTCAAAGCAGGAGATATACAGTCTCACTCTTTGCTAAAGAAAAGAAGATAGTTACAAGCTTTCTACAAATGAAAGAGACCAAATGGTTTTCTTCATCTTCTTTCTTTTTCCTTCCTTGTTTCTTTCCAATTGTGTACTTCTAGGGTTTTTTTCTCTTTACTGAATCACACTGCAAAATGAATAATAACAGTAGGATATTCCTCACAGGGAACGGCTTCTGATGTCAAAACCTTTCAGTAAAGATCCCTACGTTTACTCCCAGTGGATAAGATTGTGAAAATGACTTGCAGACATCAAACAGACATTTTTAATGAGAATTTAACAGTGAGCCCTTCATGTATTCTTTCCTTCTAGTGGCATCTAAGTGTGCTGGCTACCAAAAATGTCAAAAGCAGAAGGGTAATTTACATTACCTTCCTTCTTCCTTGCTTTTCCTTATATTTAAGAGCCTTCCATGTTTGGCTAAAGGAAGAAACTTTACAACCAAGATGCCCCATTTATATCCTTACTGCTAGGGCTCAAGGTCAGACCTGAGAAGGAATGACACTGCCAGGTTAAATATAGCACTTTGTTTGGTGATGGACTCTCCTTTCATGTCCCTCATGTTCTGACAGCTTTCATCAGCTGAGAATACACTGCTAGAAAAGTGAAATTAGTGTGGGTGAAAGATGCCAGTAACGGATCAGGAGATCAGTTTGCAGCTTAGCCTAAGCATGGAAAAGCAACAGCACAGAAGACTTCTCCCTGGCTAGTCCCCTTTGCCTAAAAGCCAGTCTTCTCCTAACATCCATGTTGAGCAACAGTCCTAAAGTTCAGTAAGGAGCAAATTGTCCATATACTTATTCCATACCAAGCCCCTCCCCAAGGTTCCCACCACCAGCCGTCATCTGTCTTCATTTTCCACCCTTATATTAATTCACTGTCGTGCAATATTATGTATAAAATGGAGTAAACTGAATTTCCCACCATGGCAAAACGTTGCTGGACACATAGGACAGTAATTCTCGAGGGCAACCATTTTTAATCCATCTTCTGGCCTTGGTATCAAATGAAGTGTGAAGCACTACACTTAATTTACCATAGTAATGATAATGCAAAACCTCAAGGACCCTAGGTAATGGTGAAAGAGAAAAATGTACCCTCTCTGTCCACACATGGACATTGCTCCATCCATATGCCCTGCTCTTAGAGTTCACTAACTCTGTTTTACGTCAGAAATTAGTGCTGGGGCAGGGGGGAGCAGGAGGACCAGCAAGTCCTTATAATTTTTACAAACAACCCTGATGCAATGTATGATCTGAGCAAGGTCATGGCATTGTAAACCCAACTTTGGCATTTTTGCCACTACGGAACACTGACTAAGATGAAAACACACAGAACTGAGTAAACCCCAGACCTAGATCTACTCCTTAAACATTGCCTTCAGTTTATTTCTCTCTTCTTTCATTTTTTTCAACTAAGGCCAGATTATGAGATCTACTTTTTTCCATGTCAAACTGGCCATGTTAGCCATTTTATCCTTTTACTCCTCACCAAGATCTGGAGTAGGTAGAAGCTTCAGTATCTTTTTGTTGGAGGGATGCTGAACATTTTAGCTTATCCTCTGTTCCAGACAAAAACTTTCCTGATAATTGGCTCCAAAAAGCTCAACCTTCCAACACCCCAGTGCAAAAAAAAAACCCCTGTGGATGGAGTCTGTCTGCTCTTGTTTTCATGTGGCAGCACCACAGCTGAACCTCAATACCTGACAAACTGTGGTGCATGAATCCTCACAACACTGTCATGAGATCAGGAAGAGTTAGTCTCCCCACCTCAGGAAGCCAAGCCAAAGCCAAAGGTAACAAGAGTTTGTTCTCTGACCTCGGCTGGGTTTGTGTCAGGCCATAGGAACTTGTCAAAAGTCAGGCAGGAAGCTGGTGGCATGGTCAGTAGCTTATCCATGATCTCCCTTGTCTCGGTCCAGTGTGCTAAGCATAAAAATATCCTTTAATTAAATCCTGATGCTTTCACAAAGCATCAGCACACTTCATCCAGGAAATGTCAGGGATATTCAATGGGTTATATGGAGAGAGAACAAAGAGGCAACTAAGTCTAATAAAATGACAGTCGTGGGTGACTGCAACCATCTGTACATTGTTAGATCAACTGGTACAAACAGATTAAAAAACCCCAATTTCTAAGTGATTTCTAGAATAACTGGAGAACATAAGAGTACGTGTTCTTAACTTAGTCTTAAGTAGCTGAACAAATGATACAGTCAAGCTACAGAATAGTAATGAACTTACTACACTTAAGAGTGTGAGGTTAAAACTGATAATAATTAGTGAACTGCTTAAAAAGTACTAGAGGTAGAAATGGAATAAGAAAGAAAAAAAAAAGAAAAAAATTGGAGGAAAAAGAACATCAAATCCATAGATTCAAAGCAACAGGTATATTAACAGACAGTTTCTGATTCAGTGGAGTCATGCAGAAAGCAAACTGAAAGGTAAGATAGGAAAAAAAAATGGTATTGTGAAATGTTAAGGTCCAAGAGGTTGTTTGAGCCAAGCAACCAGCTTTCAGGAAATGCCACTTCAGCTCCGGTGAACCCCCTGGGTAAGGGAAGGAAATTATAACAAAACACAAACAAAATGTCAGCTGTAAATGAAGAGGGCCAAGGATGTGTTAACTGTCAAGAGCTTGGGGCCGGAGGCGAAGGGGGGAACTGCAGGACATTTCTGAAATGTCTTAAATTCACCCAGTTTAGGAGGGAACCAATGGGATCTCCTGCACATTCAGGGGGTAATGGGAATAATTAAGGAGCAAAAAGACTTTGCAGAGGTTCTGAATGGTTCATTTGGGTGAACCTTCCTCGCAAATGATGCTGTGCCAATATCCACACTAGACTATTTTTTTCAAGACAAGAAAGGACCTGAGCTGTCAGAATGTGAAACGTTGAGAGGGGAAACACTGGAACAAACTGATAAACTAAATAGCAGCATGTCACAAGGACCTCATGGTTATATATGCAAGGATTTGGAAAGCATTTGAAAATGAAGTGGCTGCGCTGATAGCAAAAATACACAAGCTGTTGCTGAAGTTAGATACGCTACAGAAGGACTGGAGGGCAGCAGCTAGCATACCTCTCTTTAGGACAGGCACTGGGTTGATCTTAGGTATTGTATACTGAAAAGTCTTATTTTACTTCCAGGTAAATTGATTGAAATTAACAAAAACTGGAATTACATACAGGAGAAAAAAAAAATCATAGTTTATTTCAAAGAAATGTTGTCTCTTTTATATATTCTTTGATGCATCAAGCTAATAGACCAAGAAAAACAACCTGGTAAGTGTATATATATAGGTATTTATATATCTTCTTAATTTCTTTGAGAAATTTTCTTTGAAGAATTTAAGTCATCATAGAATAAGTACCTTATTATTACAAGTTGGAAACTGTTTAAGGGAGAGAAAGCAGGAACCACACGTGAATGATCATTTTTCACTGTAAAAGATTAACAGTTGGGTTGTCCAAGATTCTATATCACGTATAACTTCTTTACTGAAAAAGGGAATAAGGACTGAAGTATTTCAGAGTATGCTAATTAAGCTGGGTAAACCTAGCGTTTGGATTGCAAATGGAAATAAGTGTTGGCCGATGCAGAACAATCACAGATGGAGTGAAACACTTAGAAACCTTCCTGGATTCTAAGCCACCTGTGACCACTCAAGGAAGGATATTGGCCTCACTGTGGAAAACCCAGTTGCAAATTCTGCTCAATTCCAGCAGCGGTCAAAAAAACCCCAAACTCAAAAAACAAAACAAAACAAAATTTCCATTAGTTCATAGAATGAGTAAAAGGTGCTAAAATGAAAACAGTTTTATTGTATAAGCCAATAGTCCTCACCTGGAAAACAGTGCCCACTTTGGTCAATCCAACACAAAAAAAGGAAATAAAAGAATTAGTAGTTTTTAAGACACGCAAAGTGACTGGGAACCCTGGGACTGTCTAACTGAAAGAAGAAAAGAACAACAGGGTTCATGGTTGAGTAAATGAATGGCACCTATACAATGAACTGGGTGCTCCTGATGGCCTTTTCATGTCATATAACAAAGAGGTGGCAATAACACTGAAAGACAACTAATTTAAATAGATCAAAGGTACCTTGGAGGGTGGTTTTCCCAAGAAAATATGTAATTAACCTAGTGAACTCACTGCTACATGCTATCACTAAGGTAGTGAACTTACTGGGAGGCAAAACCAGATTAGCTGCTTATCTGGCCAGTGAGTATATCTGCAGTTTGTCTAGAATCACCATAGGCTTCCATTTGGTAAGGAAAGCGGGTATCTGTTTTCATTTGGAAATGGTCTCCGGGCAGCAAGCAAACACAAGCTGGTGGGTATAAAAACGTTTTACTTGAGGGCAGTGCATTTATCTAGAGCAGCATTCCCTGCACCTGCCTCTGAAGCATGTGGTAAGGGACATTGATAGAGACACTATACTGGACAAGACAAAACACCTGCCTGATCCAATGTTGCAATCATTATGTTTGAATGTTCTTTAACTGGATGACTGATGCCTTTTTGAGCAGGAAAATAATGAGTAATGATAACAAATAACACAATTTCCATTAATTATTCATGCTAATGTTCATGAAACTTTTGAGATGTATGAATATTTTCATTAATAAATCATTAATCACCAGCTTGTACTAAATGACCTCAGAAATCAGTGGAATGAGCTTATTGTCATTATTCATGAAAAAATTTGTGAATAATTTTCAATATATGACCACTCTGCTTTCTAATTGACTAAATATGACATAGATGAGTATAAAATAGACATCAGCAATTCATTGCAAAGCCGAGAGAAAATTTCTTAGGAATCCATGAAAATGCTACAGGCTGTACCAGAAACTTATTGTTTCCCATGGACAGATTTTGTTAATTTTTATTTCTCACATTCTGGAATGGATTATAAAAATGAGGGGTCTGATCCTCAGAGTTTTCATATCATCTTATCTCCACTGAAATCAAGTGAGCTTTACATATTCAGACTACCTGAGAATCCTGACCTAGAGAAATTACTAAGCAAGAGACGACTAGGTTTATTTTATCGCCTTGGTTTCCAACACTAATTTTCACAATGAT
The DNA here is from genome assembly GCF_047370975.1 of Nipponia nippon. Taxonomy (NCBI): domain Eukaryota; kingdom Metazoa; phylum Chordata; class Aves; order Pelecaniformes; family Threskiornithidae; genus Nipponia; species Nipponia nippon. Next base: position 65,389,648 of record NW_028262347.1, read on the forward strand.
TCAGAAGAAAGATCTATGAAGATATTTTTTGTCTTGTTCCACCTCTTTCTCAAAAAAAAAAAAAAAGAACAAAAACCTAAAAAAACCCACACCTGCCCACAGTTTACTCAGAGCTTTTCTAGGAGCTTGAGGAAAACCCTGGGAGATGCTGGTTTACAGAATTTCTCACCTATTTGTGTTGTGGCCTCTTGTAGAGATCTTTATTGTCATCACTGTCGGAGGTGCCCCATACTATTCCCAATGCCCATTATCACATTGCATTTCCCTTTCGGCAGAGGCTGATGAAACAGAGCTGTTCCACGAACAGTTGTCAAAACACTGGCATATTCTAATTACAACACTTACTATGTTTCTGTGAAAGTCAAATTCTGAGCTCAATTGCACTAGAATAAACCAGAAGTAATTAAAGTCAGTGGAGTCACCCCTGATTTGAAAGAATGTAATTAAGATCAGAATCTAGCCCATGGAGTCAAAAGAGATACTGGAAAGACAGGAATCAGAGGATCATCTCATCAAAAACAAAACATGAAGAAGGCTCTCAGCAAAGCAGCTGGCCCTAAACGATGGTCTGTTTCATTTTATCCTTATCATATTCTTCAAAATGAATCCATGAATCGCATGGACTACTGAAATTCCATTGCGTGTCTTAGTCTCATTGGCAAGCATTCTTTAGGAAGTGCTTGATGGAAATGAGAGGAAACTCACTTTACCCTGTCCCATCCTCTTGGGATTTAAAATCATGTTGTATGAGAGATGTCTCAGCATCTACATATGCTGATATGTATCTCTCTCTACAGGGAACAGATGATGTTAGATATAGGTAATGATACAGCTTTAAAGGTAGGACAGACGGTCCAAAATGACAGGTAGCTCCACAACCTAAAGATTTTTACATAGAAACAAGCTCAGGCCCCATAGGAAAGGGATGCAGCCTTTTAATATGACCCCAAGGGTGACCTCATCTTTTAATTCTGTCCACTTGTATCAGGGAGATGTAGGAAGGCAATGGGATAAGTCACTACGCAATCATCCCCACTCAGCTTGGTACGGAGGGCTAGGGAATGCAATCTGCTAGGCACAGGCGGCTGGTGTTCAGCTGGTGGGACGAGGACAAGCAAGTAGATAACTGCATCTTTTGGGCAGCTCCAACCCAGGAAATGCCATGGAGACCCTGGTAAAGCTGAAAGCTCTCTTTGCCAAAATATAGGAACTAGAAAAGATGGGTAGGGTGGTGTGTGGGGAGTGTGCTAATTGTCTCATTTAGTTACAGCAGTTCTCAGTGCTTGGTCCTTTGTGCAGCCTCATTCTTAGAGATGGGAATCCAGGCTCACATTTAACAGGACTTGAAATACTACCACACAATTTAAGCTTTTAAAGATTTAAGGCTACAAGCATTTGTGGAAAAGTTATCCCTGTCATTCATATGAGCTGGATCTAAGCCCCTTCAGCTTTTCTTAGCCTGATTACTGTTGTCCACCCGTCCACCCACCCAAAGAGCCCATAGAAGGTCAGGGCAGCATTTTCACAAGTGAGTAATCCTCTTCCGTGCCTTCAAATCTCTGAGAATTAGCTGCAAGTTGCTGCACCCTGTGAAGCTCAAAGACAGAGAGATCCAAATAAATGGCTAGATACAGAATGGGCTTCCCAGCTTTTATTTCTTCCTACCTATTGCTCCATATTTTAACCCACCCCACAGGACCTGCAGCATTAGCCTCTGGGTGACAGAACCAGGATCAGCTGAACACCATCTGCCTTTTTTTGCAGCTTGGGATTTAGAAGAGGGAAGAGCTGGCTGGAAACAGACCCTGGGAGGAAGGTCCTTCTCATACCTCTGTTTTCTCTTCCTCCCCTGTAATTCGCTCTCAATGCCCCGCATTCCCGGTGCCCCGGGATGCTCTCCCTCGCCTGCCTCTGGCACTAGAGGGCGCGGAGATGTGGGCTTTGGGCTGGAAATCCAACTCTCCGCAAATCCCTACTTTCCCTTAAATTGAACTCAACTTTCAAAGAGGTCTTGATTTCACAGAAAGGGAATCTGCTTCATTACTACTGGTTTGTCTGTGTTCCCCATGCTGCATTGCTATGGAAACGGGACCAGAAAATAAGTCTTTTGCATGTAGGTCATTATATTAGTGGAGAAAAGAAAGTCTGTGTGAGCGGGTGAGTGGGTTACAGGACTGAAGTGGGGCAGGATAACCGTCTGGGACTGTATCAGCAACAGTGGGGGATTTCACAGTGGATGTCCTTCAAAGACTGTTGAATTAGACGCCCAATGGGCTGAAGGATGCTAGCACTTGGAGCAACTGAGAGCCACAAAACACACACAGGGAGTCAGCCCAGAGGTGAAAAACAAAATGACAGTGGGGCATGGGACTGAACATGCAAGCAAAAAAAAAAACACTTTTATTCACAGATGCTGTTTTTCACTGGTGGCCTTGGTTCCTCCCTTTCTGTGTCCTGGTCTCCCTCCCAGGCAATAGCACAGCACGGCACGGCTGCTGCCGCTTCCACCTCCTTGGGACAATCCTGATCACACATGGTCAAGATCTCCCCAAGCTCTGCCCAGGCGCAGGTTTACAACCTTTTGGGTAGAGAATATTACTTAAAATCTTGGGTTTGGATGGGAGAAGAGCATGACCTCTCCTTTTTATTATTTTGCCCTCCATCCAAAGCAACTTGGGATCACCCTCGACCCCCTCCCCATGTACTGAGCCCCTTCCCTGAGCAGACTGCAATGCAGGAATCATGGAGCACTGTGGGCAGGGACGGACAGGGCAGTCTAGTGGGGCACATGCTCGCCAAGTGAGCCCATTGCACTTCCCACACTCCTGATGCAAAAGCAAACAGGGCTGCTTTTGCAATCCAGGGGTCCTGCAAAGGGGAAGTTTGACCAAAGTTATAATCCAAAAGAGCCTAAATGAGAGAGGGAGTGTACTCTGTGTAGCTTAACATGGTTTATAGACGAGTCATCAAGAGCGGCTAGTGTCGTAAACTATACAATCAAGGCTGGTGTGTATTTAGACAGAGGCTGTGATTGCAGGTGATACAATACCATAAAAGCAGACAGCATACATACTTCTAATCTCCTGTATTAACCTTCCTCACTGTCAGTCTTTTCGGTATTTTGGTTCCCCCCCCCCAAAAAAAAAAACCTGCAAGAGCAGGCTGTGATGCAGAGGTTGGCCCCTCACCTTTTTTTCCCTTGCCTTTTTCCCTTCTGCAAAGAGAAGATCTTCCTCAAGGGACAGGGACAAGCTAATGTGTGCAAACACACTGGTTGACACATAAAAATGGGGAGAGATATTATTCTGGCTAGATTCACAACAAGAATTACCTCCCTTCCCAGTGTCCTCTTCCAGTTGAAAAAAAAAAAGCTACCTCTCCTTTCCCTAAAGGAACTTTAGCACACGAAAATAGTAGGGCGGGGAGCAAGAGTCCCTTGTCCTTTCCCCAGAGAAGGGGTAAGGACTCACTCCTAGGCCTGTAGGAAGGAGTTAGAAGCCCTGGCAGCCTCCCCTCGGAGCTGGCAGCGGGCGGCTGTGGAGGCAAAGCCGGCCTCCAGGAGCTCTTCGCCGGCTGGGGCAGGGCCCTCCGGCCCGGCTGCCTTGCGGGGAGAGGAGCGGAGGGGAGACGCCGTCCTTGCCGCTTGCCGCCTGCTCGCTCCCCCAGCGGGGCATCACCCCGGCACTTGGGCCGCCGCGGGAAGCCGGCGAGCACGGCGAGGGGGCAAATCGCCGGGAAGACGCGAAAAGAAGAGTGGTCCGACATGGGGGGGGGCTCGGCTTTTGCCCAGGAAGATGCAGCCCGGAAAGCACTTTGCCCCTCCAGAGCCTCCGAAATGTCTGGAGTCTGGGGGGCCACCAGGACCTCGGCGACTCAGAGCTGTTTCTGGGAGGCAGTCGTTCTTCCACAGCCTGATCTGAGCTGCCTCTCAAGACATCAGCTCGCTCCTTCTGGCCACAAGCACCCCGTGGCGGCGGCACGGACGAAAGGAAAAGGAGCCCGGAGGCACGGCCGGGACCGGCTCAGCGCTGCCAGGGGCTCAGTCGGGCCGGGGTTGCGGGGCGAGCCGGTCCCGGCCCCGGAACATCCTCTCCCGCCGCACCCGGCTCCCTGGCCGCACCGGCGACCGGACCCCAAGGGCACCGAGCCAGGGAAGTTGGGGTCGGAAATGAGCCGGGAAAACTCCGCACCTTCCCCGCCTCCAGCGGCGCCCCGCGGCCACGCTCCCCCTCCCCGAAGCAAGACCCGAGACCTGCGGCAGCGCAGGCGGGCACTGACCCGGGGCAGGCGCGCACTTCCCAGGAGAGATGCTGAGGGTCGAGGGACCGCACTGACACAGCGGAAGCCTCCTCCCCTTATACCCCGCATCCCTGCATGGTCCGCGGCAGGGCAGGGATAGCCCCCCGTCCCGTCTCTACCCTCCCGCCCGCCAGGCAGTGCTCTCCGCAGGCAGGCTCTGCTCCCCGGGGACGGCTCCGCTCCCGGCTCCCGGTGACATTTTGCAGGAGTCGTCAACAAACATAGCGGGATTTGGGAAGGGTAGTCCGGGAGATGTCCCTGTGTCGGAATGCAGCATTTATATAAAAAACCTGTGGACAGCGCTTAGAAAATGGGATGATTTCTCTAAATCAGGCTACTGCGTCTCTCCTTCCCCGTTGTACCGTGCTAGACTCGATTCTGGGATTAATATCACAACTGTAACTCAACAGAGGAAGGCTCTGTGCTGGGGGCAATCGCTTTGCCTTCTCTCCTCTCGCTGCCTTTCCCCCGTGACCCGCACCGCTACGGACCCTTTCAGCAAAGTTTCCCTGTGTTTTGTTCTGCTCCTTCTACCAGGAAGCAAAACGTAAGCTCGTTTCTTGGACATTGTTTTCTTGGCGGGAGCTTTCGTGTGACAGCAGTGGATGAAATCCTAGGTGCGGCGAAGAAGGGGCGGAGGGTAGAGGGCGAGAAAGAAAAGAGGGAAAAAAAAGAAGACAAAAAAAATAGAAAGAAAAAAAAAGGAATTTTTTTTTAAAAAAGAGAAGAAGCGTCAGTAAAAACCAAAGCTTTCCTACCTGTGATCCAATTACCAGAAGTTGCATCCCATCCCGCTGCAAGCGGCTCGTTGCGAGCGGCGGCTGCGGAGTCGCGCCGGCTCTGGCGGCAGAGGCATGCGGGCTGCGCGCAGTCAGAGCCCGGAGGCAGCCGCTTTATCTTTCTCTTCCATATCTTCCAACAGGAGGGAGGGGGGTTGGCGTGGGGGAAAGACAGATCACTTGGTACCGTGATAATGGAGGGAAAGAATAACAGTTCGGAAGCTTTAAACAAGAGGTGGCATTGTCCGGGCTGATGGAGTTTTTGTCTCTCCCTCGCTCGCTCTCTCCCTCCCTCCCACACACGCACAGGCACACACATATACACGCACACCCTCCGTGGCTCTGGCCCTTGGGAGTCTCTGCCTCAGTTCAGCCAAGTTGAGCTTTAGGAAAAAAAAAAAAAAATAGAGCAATAGTGCTATCAAACCTGGCTTAACGGTTTAGACAAAACTGAAGAAATTAAAACCAGCAGAAGCTGGGGCTCGTAAGTGAGCCGGTAATAATTCATACTTCCCCCAGCGCTTCTGAGGAAATGAGGGGGAGCTGCCACCTTCGTGGCGGTGGTGGCGAGGGAGGGAAACGGGGCGCCTAGGTGAGCATCTCGGGTGAATGTCCTTGCTGGGGTGCTGCGGCTGTGGGTCCGCTCGCCGCCCGCCTGCGGGGGCGTGGGGGGGTGGGGAGGGGTGTGTGGGGGGGTGTGTGAGAGCGAAGTGGGCTCGATTAGCTGCAATGGGCAGGCGATTTCTGCAGAGAACATTTACAATTTTCTTTCAGTATGACAGGATTAGTTGTTGTTGAAGGCTCTCCTCCAATAAGATCAGCACTGCTCTCTGATTTGGTGGCTTTGCTGAATAGAAATCACTGCTTCTTGTTATCTCTCAACACACTCTTCCCTCTTCCTCATCAGACGCTCCCCTCTTCCCCATCAGAAGTATTTATCTACAATTTGCACATCAGAACCGATTTTTTTTTTTTTTTTCAATTACCTCTTCCCCATCTTTCCGGGCAAGGCTCTCCTCTTTATTTCTGGTTACTTTTTTTTCACAGTTCCGTGATAGCTGTAAGTCTAAAGCAATGAACGGGAGGAGAAAGAGAGAAAGAGATCTTGCTTTTAGATTATTGCAGTCATCGGAGTCTCTGCGCCCTGTGGAAAAAATGTTGTTACACTAAATCCAGTTTAGTTTTTTAAACTGATTATTGTGCTGAAATATTTATAGAAAGCTGCTTCCCTGGCACAATGACAAACGAATTAGGGGAAACAGATACATTTTACAAACAAGAGTTAATGCTCTTTGGGTGTAAAGCATTCCCCTTTAATTGATAGTCACTAGGTTGAGAAGTATCTGCTTTGCTTAAGGGAACTTGCCAGTTCGATGGAAATAATCTAGATATAAACATCTTCAGGTTTGCTTTGTCTTTGTTTGCCTCCCTCCTGGACCGGAATTGATTTATGCTCTGGTGTGATGCTTTTTCCCTTGGGATAGGGGCTACTGGGGTAGGAAGCAGGAGAGGAGAACCCATCTCATCTGTTGTCCAAAGAATAGTAGGGGGAAAGTGATAAGCAAAGAGGAGAGAGAGATGCACCTTATGAAGGTGACCCCGGCTTCTGGCTGCTGCCTGCCCTGTCTCCCCTGCCCCATCACTTCTTGAAGGGCCAACGGAGCCACAGCCCAACCACTCCCCTCCTCTCCATGCCAAAAACCCCTTCACTTTGCACAAAGTATTTCTTGGCCTGGGCTTTCCCCAGGCAGAGGAGCTGCCTACACTATTCCCAGACATTTAGTTATTGCTCCTGGAAGGATCTCGGGTGGATTTACCCCCGACAGGATGATGTGCCTTCAGGGTAGCAGGGCTCTGGAAATACTCTGCTTGGCCCTGGGGTAGGTATTTCCCCTGCCTTGGGTGGCAGGCCTAATTTGGAGGTGGGGAGCTCAGAATTTTGCAGGTACTCATGCTTCAGTGTTACACAAGTCCGTGTTTCTCTACCTGAAAGCACTTTCACAGGGTTTAAGGGTTGGATCACTTGTAGCTCTTTGGGAGCATCAGGGCAGCTGGGACCTGACATCTGCCCCTTGGTTCCTTAGACCTTACAGAAAATTTTGCCTGGACTTCACAGCAGAGTTAGGAGACAGCTAGCCGGGCAGCTCAGATGAGATTTTGCACCAGGAGGTTGGAAGCAAGCCATGAGCAGGCTGTGGCCCTGTGGGGCTGCTCCACCACAGGCGCAGCCACACCGGGGCAGGGGACAGCCACTCCCATAGCCTGGCTGCCCCGTCCGTTGCCAGACGGAGCCCCAGCCTCTGTCCCGGCCACCTCCTACACCTCCCACAGGCTGTCACCGAGACCTTGGCGCTTAGCATATTTTAAGATTCATTAATCAAGATGATCAGCAGCCTCAAAAGGGACAATGCCCGCCTCCTCTTCCCATTATTATTATTATTATTATTATTATTATTATTATTATTATTATTATTATTATTATTATTATTATTATTATTATTATTATTATTATTATTATTATTTCCCCTCCCAGCGACGTCGCGAGTGTTTGATTGTGCACGTTGATTTCCGGAGATTTAATTAGAATTAAATCACCGCCAGCACGAGTCAGCCCTTCCCAAAGCGAGGAGCAGGGAGGGGGTGGCGGCCCTGCCCAGGGGCGACCCTGGCAGCACCGGGCACACTTTGGGACTCTCCCTCCCTCCGTCGCAGGAGAGGGGCAGAGGTGTCGGGGCAGGGCCAGCTTCCAGCAGCTCGCTGGAGCGAAGGCAGGAGATACCTCCGGGCTGGGGCTGTGGTTCGGCGCGGCTCTACCCAGCTGCAGGGGGCTCCCCAATGCCACGCTGCTCTGCGCCGTCTGGTCTCACGGCTGCAGAGCTCGGACCGCCGGAGGGGCACCCTCCGCCATGCAAACCTCACCCAAGCCGGGGGGCCTCTCCTTTCCTCGCACTCATCCCCCTCTGTGATCTCCCATGGAAATGAAAGGGCGGTGCTGAAAACCCTTCCGTGTCACCCCCACCTCCACCTTGCCTCGTCCGCAGCCCGCCCGGGAGAGCGGAGGTTTCCCCCCACAGAAACGCGTGTGCGCAGCGCTGCTTTCCTGAGCCCGCGGAGCCGTGCTCTTAATCAATCTCAGCAGATACATCTTGATGGCACCCGGTGACTTCGTGGCAAGCAGCGTCTTTTAAGTTTGACAGGGCATCTGTTATTACCAGCTCCTCTCTTTAGGGCACTACGTGCTAGACACACCTCCTGAGGGAAAAAAAATGCTGCTCCTGAGCTTAAAACATTTAAAATGCATTCCCCCTCCCCCCACCCCCGCTCATGCAGGAGGAGCGGAGGAGCCGAGTCATTTACAGTGTGCTATACAGCTGTAGAGAGAAATCCATCCTAAAACCACAGAACAAAGCGCTCAGCCCTTCGCTCGCAGAAAAAAGGAAAGCGCATGAGGAAGCGAGTGTTTGGTAATGACGGTGTCCCCCTCCCGCGGAGGGACCGAGCGGCGCTCCCGGGGAGGGGGGGCAAAGAGAGCAACTTTCAGCGAGGAGGTTTCGAAAAGAAATCGCGTCCGTATCCAGTGATGCCGAGGGATCTCTAGTGGGACTTCGCTGCGGGCCGTGTCCCTGGCTTTAGCTACACGTCTCCCACATGGCTCCTTCCCTCGGGTGTGGAGCTGCTTCGCTGGGGTGCGCTCCGGCAGGACGAGCGCCCTGTCCCGAGGGTTTTATAGCGTGGGTGGGCGAGGGGTGGAGAGGGAGGAGGGGTGTCCCCGGGGCGCCCCTCCACGCCTGCTTCACCCCCTTGCAACAGGGTTGGGATTGGGGGGGGGGGGGTATGAGAAAAGGGCAGACCCCAGGCAAATCTGCTGGCTTCCCTCTCACTCCCAGAGGCACTCATATCCAGCCAGAGACCTTCCCTCCTGTTAGCCTTTGTCTATCCCCAAGCAGATAATGATGGCCAAGGAAAGCAGCCCGTCTCCCCTCGCTTGTTGTTTCTGACTTGCCATGTTTCCTAGGAGGAAGGAAAGAGGGAGGGTGCACCCTTTAGACGTGCGGGTGCCTGATGAAAGGAGTCCCGATGGCTTGGCTACCTCGCAACCCGTTTGCCATGGCTTAGGTGACTGGCTCCCCGGCCAGCAGACTGCTTTCTCAGGGGGCTGAGAGAGCAAACCCAGAAGACAGACAGCTCTGTGGACTGAAACGCTTGATTTCCCTTTGGAGGCCTGGTCCCTTCCCTGGTCCCTGCTGGAGGTGGACATGTCGCCTCCCAGAGGAAAGAAGTAGCTCCGAGAGCCATGTTTATTTGGAGCACCTCCTTCCTTGGAGTTTTTGCCACAGATTTTAGGCCAATGAGATTGAGAAGAGCAGGGAGAAGCCCTAGTCTCTCTGTGGAAGAAGACACACCTGAAAACGGGCACTTGACCCAAGAAATGCAGGGTTGTTAAACAAGGTCTGAAGTAAGAGGGGTGGCAGCCACACTCACCCAGCCAAGCTAGACACCTCAGTGCCAGCAGGGACCAACGCAGGCCCCGGGGCTGCTGCTCCCAGACCCTGGCTGTGGGCGCCTGTGTGTTGCACTTGCCACCACCCATCACACTGCTCTGCTGCTATTTAGTCCTCTTTGGGGCTTCCACACTCATTTACCTCCAGCATTGCAATGGACAGCTGATTTTAATGGTTTGCACATGGGGAAGGCCGGCGTTTGACAGATGCCAGGAAAATACTGGCAAGAATGGGGCAATGGAACAGCAAATCATCCTGACAGTGCGGACCGCAGAGAGCAAGAAAAAAGGAAGGAACAAATCCAAACCGAGGTAATGGCAAGCCAGACTCCATGCAAATAAATCGCTAATAGGCACTTACTATCGGAAATTAAATGAGTTAAATAAACTGATGGTCAAACCTTTAACAGACAAGGGCATGTAATCACTTAGCTGTGTCCAGAGCAGTGTGTCCATAGGACCGTTATAAAGCATAGTTAGATCTGCCAGGGGAAGGCACTGAAACATTGACACACCACAATGTGGATCTCGCTAGTACTAGGGAACTAAGAGCATCTCGGTTTCTTCTTCCCAGTTGAAACCTTTAAGTCCTCCAGCACAGCTAGCAGGGCTTTCACCTGCCAGCAACATTAAGCACTGCCTTACTAACAGAAAATCACCAAGCTTTTCTTTCACTTTCCCCCTGCGCAACAACAGTGTTTTCATAGCCCCTTTGAGTCTCAAAGCCTGACATACTAGGGATTATTCAAAACAGACCGCACTGATGAAATGGAAATTCCCAGCAGGTTTAGATGGGGCTCAGAGTCTAATTTTCAAAGCCAAACTGATCCCGTCTCGTGCGGAGCAGCTAGGTGGCGAACTGGAAAATCAAATCTACTGTTTTATTAAGGATAAACAGAGTATCTGGAAGAGCATCCCGCTAGGCACAGCAAAGCTGAGGGGGCACTTTTTAATGTAAATATGCACGTAGTTTACCTATCAATAAAGCCCTGTAAATTGCAGATCTGCACTTTTTAGTGTAGGAATAATTGCTCTTTGCAAATGTTGCAGCGTCCCAGGTGAGTGAGTAAGTATGTAGGTGAGCAGATCTGAAAATAGTTTCAGAACAATCTGCAAAATATATGTGCTGAGAACCGGTGTCACCTTTGTCCAGGCTTGAAAAGACAGCTGCTGAAAATGATGGTATAGCATGTGTTCAAGGCTGTCAGACATACTTCTGACTATAGAGAGAAAAGTGACTTTCAGGAGAAAGAAAACAAGAAGGAAGTATACGGCCTCAATTTATGTCATATGGGAGTTAAAAAACATTAACAAGGGGCAAGCAGTCATACGATTGTGTTTATAACACGATATGTTTTATAGCTATGGCAGAAGGCTCTTAAAAGGCCAAGAGTGAAACAAAATCCTCTCTAAATTGTGTGCCCGTGTGTGGAGTGGGTTATGTACCGCATAAAAGTTTTACTTGACCTTGACCATAGAAGGACAGACCATCCTTGACCTGAAACTCAGGGGTTTATAGCCTGAAGTGTCTCTCATCGGGAGAAAACAGGAAAATGCTGCAACGGGCAGAGCCGCAGGAGCCGCCGGAGGAGCGCGGAGCCGGCGCCTGCAGCACCCTGGAGAGCGGCCGCCCGGCCGCCGGGCCTCTGTCTGCGTGCCTCTGTGTCCCTCTGTCCCCGTGTCTGTGTGTCTGCGCGTCCGTGTGTCTGTGTGCGCGCAATCACATACACACCTTTGAGCATACGGCCGTTGCTCGCATGTGTGTTTGCAGCTGTTTAGCCAAATGTGGACCAATAATCAGCTGCACATCTGGTGTGATGTTCTTTGCAGTCACATCTGTTGTTTTTAGTGCTGTGTTCCTTGGAAGATGACTGCCTGCAGCAAGCTGGAGAGGGTTGCTTCTGTGCATTGCATGTACCCATTAGCTGGAGTCAGTGGCTAGAAATGAGGAAGATTTCATCCTGTCCTTTAAAAGTGTCAGAGAAGCTCTAACATACACTGAAGAACACAGTAACCTGAAGCTCAGGACTATGAATAGCTCCTTCCAGTACAGGCTCTAAGTAAACAGTTGTGTAATTACAAAAGTGTCAGTGGAACTTTTCTGCAGAGAGCCTCAGTCACTGGAAACCTGTCCGCTTCACTCACATTGTACACAGGGATGGTGTGTGGACATAGAAAGGGAGGTGTTAGGCAGGTCATGCACTTCTTTTTATTTTAATTAGCTGGGGAAAGACCAGGCATTTCAAAAGCAAATTTTTCTCAGGGCAGCTAGACCCTTGGAAGCTTTATGTGCAAAGCTCCAGTGACTCCAGAGGAGTGCCAAGGACTGTTGGTTTGGTAGAGAGATTTAAGGAGGGTCACAGTTCTGTGCGAAATATTTTCCCCAAAATATTACTTTACAAACAGACTCAAGAATTCATCTTCACCGGGCACGAAGTCAAGGGCTTTGGCTGCTCTTTAAGCACTTCAAGGCCAGGAACCAAGTTCTCCTGCAGTGTAACTCTGTAGGCACTTCCTCTTTTTACTTCTGATTCTGCCACAGGGCTTGTGCAAGCTCTCTCTAGTATGGATACTACTCACCCAAACACACATATGGAATGAATGGTTGTTTGAAGTCCATCCAAAGCCCATAAATCCAAAAATAGAGTGGTTAAAATAGGGGTTCCTGAACACTTTTTTAGCAAGCTATGTCTGCAGGCAGCTCAGATCCATCCTGATAGAAATACAAACAGGAAAATGAACGCAGTTTCTTTGGGGGAGAGAGGATTGGAATCCACACTTCCTAGATTCCCAGTGAGTATTTTCGTATGGGATACTTGTTTTCTCTGGCTTTCTCCTCCTGAAAGTGTTGTATTTTGTGCCTATTGTCACTTACTGGAGCAGTGACACTTGCAGGAGAACATTGGCTGTTTAAATGACTTAACTTCATGGTGGTCAGACATACACACAGGTGGGATGAGAATTCAAACAATAATAGTAACAACATCAACAACAACAACAACATCAAAGTCGCTTAAAACCAACCATTAACAATAACCTTCCATTAACTATGCTGGATAGCACCTTCTCCTTAGTGCGTAGTGAGCTGTTGATTTGAATCAGAGTGAAAGTTGTTCCATTTGTCATATGTGCTGGGGCAAACATCACTCATCATGGTCAGGAATAATACCACACTGTTTTATCCTTTTCCTTTCACCCACTGGCAGTGACATAAGTGACATATTCACTGAGGCTTTGCACTGCACAGTGCCAGGAGTCCTGAGCCATCAGAGACAGAGGTGCTTCTGCAATTAGGCACAATATTCTCTAATTAACTCTGCTATGGAGCAGGGCTTACTGGCTCAGATGAAGCTCCATGTTGTTGTGACTGCTCTGCTTTCAGAACTGGTATCTCCCAAGTCATGGTAGCGTGCCAGCTTCTAAGGTCCAGCAAGGTACTTTCTTCATTACCCTCCACTGTCCTCTGTAGATCTGGCCTTAGAAATATGTCTTTTATTTGTTTCCCTTGCTCTTTAAACTGAGTTCCACGTTCATAGTCTCTACATTTTTCACTTTCTCTCCTTCACAGCTGACATTTCTTTTGAAGTTTTTTGTGTATCTCAGACCCACAGCACGAGGAAAGCAAAGAATTCCCAATCTGTAGACTGGCAAATTTAGCAGCCTTTCTCCAACAATGGCCAGAATCAGGTATTTCTATAGAAAGTGCAAAGCAGTTTCTCCCCTAGACATGAGATAATCTGTTTCCTCCAAGAAGTCTCATTCTAATCACAGAGAATTACAGCTGCATAAATTCTCCTGCATTGCTTTTGTTGTCTCTTCTGCTGTTTGTTCTAGCATTTACTACTATAACTTCGGATATTGCATTTATGTCTAGAAATGCCCTGTTCTTTGAACCTTGTGAAGTTTTCAGGCTCAGGGTCATCCTTGACTTTGAGAACTACAGTGTAATTGTATGTTTTACAGTTCAGTTAAGTTTGTAAAAAATATATTTCCTTTTATGAGTTTTGAAGTTGATACATTTTACCTCAACTGATGGCCTCCACCATTATTTTTTTTTTGTCTGACATGGCAAGAACAGCAATTTCCCATCTTGGAACAGTGAATTCCTATATTGCAATTATTCACTAGATCTTTACTTTTTCCATAATCTTTCCTATGCCCCTACTTTCTAAGGGTAAGGTTTCCATATTTTTTTCTTTACCCCCTGTTCAGCCAAGAGTTTATATTTTTTCATGCTTCATAACAATTCTTTTTCCTTTTCTGATCCCCCAATATAGTACCTTTCTTGAGACAAGGTCATTTTATAGCAGATACTATTCCAGATGAAACCACACCACATAGACAGATGGCCTGTATAACTTTCTAATGATTGCCTAATATTATTTTGTAAATCAGTGTAAACCTTGTTGCTTAAGATCCTTCTGCCTTATTTACTTATCTGAACACTGAACACGTCTTTGCTAATCTGTCTGGACCTATACCCATGTCACTCATATGATTAAGTGAAAAACTTCAGCAACTTGCATCAGCATGTATTTTTTTTTTCTTCTCCAGCATCTACTGCTTTGTATTTATCAACACTGATCTTCATTCACTGTGCTGTTGTTCAGCCACCAAGCTTGTTAATGTATTCACCTTTCTTCACTTTTTCTATTGCTTTGAGTCCAGCACAAAAGCCCTTCTCAATTCACTGCACTCTTCTGAACTGCTGCTGGAGTCAGAACTAATTTGTAAACACTTTTATTACTAATGGTTGAGTGCTAAATTATGACTTTCACTTTCCTTACTCTAGTATATCGTTCTTGTCTTATCTGGTTATTCTTCAAAAGAAAAAAAAAATCCACCAAATGGAGTTGCTCAGACTTCCCCACCTTCCTATTTCTAGCAGCTGCAATGAAGTACTGACTTATACCAGTTGTATATCTACAGCTTTTCAAATTTCAGTTTGAGAATCAAGAGAAGATTAGTAACAGTTACTGTCACATATTCCAGAACTCACTTCTGTACGCTTAAATAATATATTTTTTTCCTGTGCAGCTTTGAACTGTGGTCAATAATATCTTTCCATAAAAGTTAAAAATCTTGCCATGTGTTTTTCCTTCCTCATCTTCATTACCATCACAGAAAAAACAAAAGTATATTCCTCAGCACCCTGGAGAATTTACTTGTGTGCTTTGTTGAAAACTGTGTGTTATTATTCCCATCTAGAAAGGGTGATATATGCCTATGAAACATGACAATAAGAAGCCATTCTTTGCTTCCTTCTATTATTTTAGGTGATTTCCTGTCAATAGGATATGTTTAAGAATGATAATATTAATAAAAAAAAAAAACAACAACAAAAATTTCTGGTGCAGTTTGACTCAGCAGACATAGAATTTTTGGCCCTCTGTCAGTATTTACATATTGTACATCTTAAAATTGTTTTTACATTCCTGTGCAGTAACACATTGGCTGAATTGCTTTGCATGGAAAGGAACAAACTCTCTTGAGGGCACATGACAATAGTTTTGTAGCTCAAGCTGGTATTAAATCAAGTATAAGCAGCCTTTCTACTAAGCCTTTAAATTAGAAAGAGAAAGGTCTCAGATGAAGTTCTACATTGCTGCAATGATTATTAAGAGCAATGAATCACACATGGTCAAGACCAGCCAGCACACTGCATAAGCTCTGGAACGCTTTAGAAATGTGTCTTGCAGGTACACTTTTAATATTGTTTGGTGATGCAGCAAGACTATAGATCACAACATGTGGCAATCTTACACAGAAATGGAGACCTGGATCAGTTACTGTCTGATTCCTGTATGAATCTTTAGAATGAGAAATAGTTGAAATCTACTTCTTTTCATGTTTTTTTTTCCAGGTTATCAGTGTGGACTACTGCTAGGTCAAAACAGTGTCTTTTCATCAAACCATCTTTTCTACCACCAATACCAAATTACTATAATTTGTACTCTTCCTCACCATACCACATGCATTTCAACAACTGAATAGCCTTTGCTAAGAGCAATTCCTTTTTGCATCACTTGTAGCGCCAACAGATGATGCAGTAGAACTCTGTATAAGCCTTCTAGAAAGAAGAAAGTATGTTTTTTCCTCCAGAGTAGATAGGTAGACCCTTTTTGACATTAAAGACAGACATGTTGAAGTAAATCTAGCTGCATTTAATTATGAACCACTTGGAATATTCACATGTCAGTGTTTTTCAGCACCTTTAGAAAAAAGTCACTCCCTGGTGCAAACAATAAAATACTGAGTCTGCTAATATTCTGCTCCTGATTTGCCTCTTCAGGGAATAACCATACCTGACTACCTGAACTGCCTAGCCCAGTGAGTTATTCCAATTGACTGTATCTATTTAATCTTGCATGACTGCTTTTGAAATATTATAGGTACCATTAAAGCCGAATTTATGTACAGCAACTGACCCAAGTAAAAAGGCTACTTTTGTAAACTATGGGGGAGAGTTTTTTTCATTCTTATTTCATTCCTATTTCCATATGAAAGACAAACCTATGGTTTGTAACACCTGGGGATGTTCTATGATGATTCTCAATGGTGTAGTCAGAATATCAGTTCATGAAAACACCTAAGTGAGTGCTCAATGTTCAGCACAAAAGTGTTGGTTTAAAGGTTAACAGATTTTTGGTTGCTTGCCTGAGTAAGGATGTTATGTTCTGAACTGGACCTCGGGGACTAAAGGACAAGCTCAGGAGCCAGGATTATTGCTAAAATAGATCACTTAAATGCCAGTTTTTAAAACAGTTCCTCCATGTATAGGTATACAGCACCTGTGCTCCAAACACAAGGCTGCTCTGGCTGAACTGCTGAATGTGTAAGGTGTGTGTGGCTGTTGTACCACACTATTGTGCCACACACTTGAGCTATCACTGAGAATCAGGGCTTTGGTATTTCAAATTAGTTGTTAAAAAAACTGAAGCATTTAACAAAAATGTAGAATCATTTAGGCTGGAAAAGACCTTTAAGATCATCCAGTCCAATCGTTAACCTAACACTACCAAGTCCACCACTAAACCTAAGTGCCACATCTACTTGTCTTTTAAATACCTCCAGCGATGGGGACTCAACCACTTCCCTGGGCAGCCTGGTCTAATACTTGACAACCCTTTCGGTGAAGAAATTTTTCCTAATATTCAATCTAAACCTTCCCTGTATAGGCTACAATCTGTCTTGGCTTCCTTTTCTAATCTGCAAAATCACTACAGTGATTATCTCCCTCAAAGGAGTGTTATGAGACATTACTAATTAAAGTCTTTCAAGTAACATGTGGAAAAGTACATGTGGAAAAGGTGCTATAGCAGAAATTATTAAGAGAGCAGCAACCAGGCACGTATCTATTTCATTTAATGGATGGGTTATTTGTTCCTCCTACTCATGTCTCTGATTCAACAAAGTTAAAATTTATGTGCCTAAATATTCATGAAATAGGGTTAGATTCAAGCACATGATTAATATTACATCTCTGTACTCGTGTTTGATTGAATTAGGGCCCCCCCACTGTACCAGTAACTGGAAACATGGATAATGTGGTTTGGGTTGTTCTTTAAAATCAAAGAAAAATGCATCAAAAAATTTCCATACTGTTTTATCTGTGAATTATGGTGGTTTGTTGTGGTTTGTTTGTTTGTTTGTTTGTTTGTTTTTCCCCCATGGTTGTTTTTTATTTGTTTATTTTTTTCTTCTCTTTTTTTCCAGAGTCTTCCCTATACGAATGTATTGGTGAACATCAGCACATTTTACAGACTTCGTGTTATTCTCTAATGGTCCTTTCTGACAGAGATTTCCACTTCCGGTCTACATTGAGCATAACTTCATGAAAAGAAAACAGCAATACCTACAAAACTGTTCCTTATTTCAATCCAAGTTTTTTGTACAAGCTGTTATCTGAACTGAGCCTAAACAAAACATGTTGGAGAACAAAGACCAAAATCTCTTCTCTTCCAGGCAATAATAATGAACAGGAAAACATATACAGAACAGAAACTCTCTTTTCATCAACCCAAGCCATCCTCTGGGCCTTTGAAGGATACGCATCTAGGTCTAGTCCTGCAAAATGAACTAGTTTGTACCACATTAACTTGTAGACTCCACAGTCCTGAGCCAGGTACTTGGGTCTTCCTGTAGAGGTTTCAGACCTAAGATTCATAGGCAGGCAACTATGTGAATTGACTAATAAGAATCCAGACGGAGAATGACCCTTTGTGCTCAATCTTTCTGACTATTTATATACCACTGGACTAAGTTTCAGTGTCTGTGTGTGTCTATAGGCAAGAAGATGCAGGTTTTTTTACTGATCAGTTTCTGTCCAGATTGTTGGTAGCTTGCTGTATTGGTTTTGGCTGGGATAAAGTTATTTTTCTTCATAGTAGCTTATATGGTGCTATGTTTTGGATTTCTGATGACAAGACTGTTGATAACAGACTGATATTTTAGCTATTGCTGAACAGTCCTTACACAGTGTCAAGGTCTTTTATACTTTTCACTCTGCCCCGCTAGCAAGTAGGCTGGGTGTGGGCAAGAAGTTGGGAGGGGAAACAACTGGGACAGTTGACCCCCCAGTTGACAGATATGATCAAAGGCATATTCCGTACCATGTGATGTTGTGCTCAGTAATAAATACAGGGGTGAAGGAAGTTTGCCAGGGTTGGCATTGCTTGGGGATAGGCTGGGCATTAGTTGGCTGGTAGTGAGCAATTGGAATTTTTTGTATCACTTGTTTTTCTTGGGTTTTTGGTGGTGGTGCTTTGTCTTTATCTCAACCTTTATCTCAAGTTTTCTCACTTTTATCCTGATTCTCTCTTCCATCCCTCTGGTGGGGGGAGTGAGTGAGCGGCTGTGTGGTGCTTAGCTGCCTGCTGGGGTTAAACCACAGCACTAATCAGCTATAATTCCCAAACTTTGATGAGGAACTTCTGAGCTCTAGATGTCTGCTGATGTACTTTAGACCCCCGGGCTCAGGTCGTCCAGACTTTGGGTAGGACATCTGAGTTTTATCAGTAGAAGTAACCATGAGCAGGACAGTGGCTGGATTCACTAGTTCCTGTTTGTTTACTGTTGTTTTTAATAGAACATCTTTGCCAATATTTTAAAATCTGGCAAAACTAAGGTTATTATTAGACTGTGCTGTTTGTCCAGGATTTCTGATTGGAAAAATAATCTGGACTACAGGTTATCTTTTTCTTGGACAAAATTTTTGAAGGTAAATACCACTGAAGCCATTTGAGGACACACTAACACTGTGTGGTAGCTCATGGAATAATGGCTACATAGGGAGTCACAGTTAGATGAATTCACAAAGAACTAAGTCATGTGTTAGCCTACTGTGGAAATTAGAGCTGGCTGGAGAATGCCAATTTCATTTGGTGACACCCATCAGTGTTTCACAGTTTGTTTTTGTCCTGCACTGTAAAGACATGAACACTGAAAAAAAGTTTTTTATTCTGAGAGAGCTGTGTCAAAACATCAATTTATGAATCTAAGAAGTCAGTCTTTCAGGAAGAGGATGGAGGAAGGGTCTTTCTCCCTGTCCTTGTTTCGGCTGGGATAGAGTTAAATTTCTTCCTAGTAGCTGGTATTGTGCTGTGTTTTGGATTTAGGATGAGAATAATGTTGATAACACACTGATGTTTTAGTTGTTGCTAAGTAGTGCTTACACCAGTCAAGGACTTTTCTGCTTCCCATGCTCTGCCAGGTGCACAAGATGCTGGGAGGGGGCACAGTCAGGACAGCTGACCCAGACTGGCCAAAGGGCTATTCCATACCATATGATGTCATGCCCAGTATATAAGCTGGGGGGAGTTGGCCAGGGGGCATCGATTGCTGCTTGGGAACTGGCTGGGCATTGGTCAGTGGGTGGTTAGTGGTTGCACCACTTGTTTTTCCTGGGTTTTGTTGTTGTTGTTTTCCTTTTCACTACAATTTTTTATTATTATTATTATTATTATTATTATTATTATTATTATTATTATTATTATTATTATTATTATTATCATCATCATCATCATCATCATCATCATCATCATCATCATTATCATTATTATCATTATTATCATTATTATCATTATTATCATTATTATCATTATTATTAATATATTTCAATTATTAAACTGTTCTTATCTCAACCCATGAGTTTTCTTACTTTTACTCTTCTAATTCTCTCCCCCCTCCCACTGTGATTGGGAGGATAAGTGAGCGGCTGTGTGGTGCTTAGCTGCCTGCTGGGGTTAAACCACAACACTCTCTAAACAATAGTGACCAGAAAGATTGATGTCCCCAAAACAATCTTCCTTGAAAACACGCACAAATAAATATGTGCTTCAATAAAATAGAAAAAATATATTCTGTACACAATACTTCCATTGTATCTAAATGGCCTAATGGTATTTAATGTATCTCTGGCCATTAAAGGTAAGGAGAGTAAAAATAAGGGATGAAGAACTGAAGAGATGTAATAGTTCTTATTATTATCTATCCTCAGACAGATATAAAAAAAAATTAGATGTGTTAGTACTCCAGACTTTGACAGGTAAGAAAGTACAGCTCAGAGCTGGCACTCTGATTCTGCAACAAGTAAAATGATAGAGAAACAGATCCCAGATGTGATTTGTGTAATGAGCATATGATCTGCTTAACCACAACACCTCTATGGAAGATAAATATTTGTCTTCGTTAAATCATACAAATACTGCCCGTTGCATGGTTCCCTGCATGGTGTAATCAGAATCATTACCACAAAATGAAAATATATTATCTTTTTTTATAAGTCCTAGGATATAGGTAATTAATACCCAACACAAAAAAAAAAGAAAAGAAAAGAAAAGAAAAGATCAAGAACAGTTGCTATTTTGATTTAATTTATTTCCAGGAGAAAGAAAACACCTGTTTGCTGAGGCTAAATGTGAAATGTGTTTGCCCCCTTTATTTTTACAGTTATCAGCTAACTGGCATCTTTTGAGCTACCTTGGTTCTGAGGTCACAGAGCAGGTTCAGCTCCTCTTATACTGTATGATGAACATGGATGCGGGAGGTTTTGTATCTATCTGACCTATTTTTTGTGGCCTGGACACTTATTCCCTTTTTGTCTGTTACAAGATTTATTCCACCTCTTCCCTTAATGCAGTGAATTTGGAAGACCTCTTTGATGAGTAGTGTTTTTATGTGTGCATCCCTTATTTAAACACCTGTGTAAGAGACAGACCGGGACTTAACAACCTGTCATGTAGGATCCAAGGCCGTCTCTGATTAACCAGGTTAGCTGAGGGAAGTCACTGATGGCACCATTAGTCTAGAGCTCCTCTTGCCTCTCTGGATCTACGAAGGACCGGGCTTCTTTTGCTTTTGGGATAAAGATTCTCAACAGTAAACAGGTTCAAGCTTGGTTTCAAAGAACTGTGCTAGTATGAACTAATTTATTCTGACTGAGTTTGGTAATGGGCAGCTCCTATTGGCATCTCCACTGTACAGGGCAGGGAAGCCAGGTAAGTGATATTTGCTCTTTATTTTAAGCCTTTAGGCCACACAACCTCTCAAAATAGCAAAGTACAGAATTGCATTTGCTCTGGGGACCACGGTCAACAAGTAAATTGTTGCCAGTGCTAATGACTATTTTTTCCCTGCCCTTGCTAGCAGAAGTGTGCTTCCGTTTATTGAAGTTCAGCATTGCTAGGCAGGCCACATAACCTTTAGGCAGCAGCTGCAAGGCAATTCAACATCAAAACATCCAACTATTGGTGTAGCGAGCAAGGATATGGTTCCTACAGACATTGCTCACAGAAAGTGGTAGTTCTGGGATTAACAGCACAGCACAGGGCAGGGACCGCTTGCAGTGATAAAGCACTCTGTGCTTCCATGTAAGTATTTGGGGGGCAGAGGCAGAACTTGCCACTGCTTTTCAACAGAGATAACCTATTTGTGAACATGGTCAAACCTACCCAGCCTGTTCTTCCTGTTGTATAATTACTGTTTACCTCACTGAGTTACATCCTCTTTAATAGGCAGTACCATTACAATGGCTCTCTCTCATCTACGGTAAAAGACAGCAAGAAACAATCACCTGTTGTTTTTATCAGGATGAGCCCAGCTCTGAGAGAGCAGCAGCAAAGCTATTGTTATGCTCTCTGCCAGATCTATTTATACACTGGCATATGGAACATTTTCACTGCGTTGATATTTTTCTGCTTAAGTATCACGGTTTGCTTTTTAGGTTATTAATAACAATAACAACAACAATAATAATAATAATGCCATCATTGCCAACATTTTCAACTTCAGTAAAAAACCCACCCTTATGGATGAAGAAAAAACACCCCCCACCCTGAAACTCCTAGGAATTTATACGTTTGTTCTTATATTTTAAGGGGCAGGGAAATCTGCTAATTAAGTGGGTAAATGATTCAAGCACACAGTTGTTTTTAAAAAAGAGCAAAACCCCACCTAAAATCAACAGTCTACTTCATCACAGCACATTCTAACCTTATTAGAAATTCATTGTTTTAAAAAGGACAGAATAAGCTACATATATTTTTTCATGGGATAAAACACAACCCCTTTGACAGGATTTCTACTGTGAGAAATTACTGGATCTTAGTCCCTCCAGTTGCATCCTTTTTTCCCCAGCTCCTTTGTTACTTGTTCTTCTTCCATGTACTGCCAAGTGCCTAATGTCTAGGCTGTAAAATCCTAGAGCAGAAGTTTTCAAACTTTTGTGTTTTATATATCCTAAAAAAATTCTGAATGGAGCTGCAAATATAAGACTAGTGAGAACAGATTTGTTTTTCTTACCTATACTTCCTGCCTTCCCTAGAAATACCCAAATTACCTCCAGGGGGTTGTGGACGAGCAACTGGAAAACAGAGGCATAAAAGATGAGTTTTCTACACTTTGAGGCTAGAGTCAAGCAAAATTTTGTGTGTTATCTGAGCACTAGAGCTTTTGGGTTTGAGAAGGCTCCTCTGGCAGAATGTATGTAAGGCTGTGGTCGCAAGACATATCTTGTGGACGAGAGTTGATGTAGTCAACAAACTGAAAACATAACAAAAAAAGAGAGAAACAGCATTTTTGTACTAAGGAGTATAACAGGACTTTTTTAAACTGGCAGGAGCAGATCTCAATGTCTCAAGGTAGACAATGTACAATAACATAATATACAAAATTCTTCTTTACTGGAAGAGTGAGGGAAGCCTTTTGGGACTTGGCTCTTTAAGCAAAAGTACATTCTCCATTATGATTCTTCCTTCAGAAAAATGCAGTGGAAGTTGCATGCAGGTGTGTATGGTGTTTTAACTGGTTGCAAGACCAGCACTTGTTGATTAATGTAGCATATAATAATTTTTTCATTTAATTATTTCAGATTTACATTTCTCAATAGGACATCAGTGACAATAGCAGCTGAGAAATAATTCAGTGATTACTTCACCCTCAGAAGATGGTTCTTTGCCACGGTGAAATAGATTTATGAAAAAGACTGTTTATTTTTCCTATTTCAGCATATGTCTGAACATAAAAAAAGTCACTTGCATTTGTTTTTCAGAGAGTTCACACTTCAAGATTAAAGATGACTACAACTCAATAGAAATTAAAAATGAGATTTACAGATTCAATTATTTTTTATATTTGAAATAAAATTTAGATAAATAATCCCAGGTTTATTTAATAATGGCTTCAGAGGAGCAAATATATGCATTGAGGGATAAAATCGTTGTGGGATCTCTCTATATATGTACACACGTATGTATAACTTCAGTTGTCTGCATGAGGAAGGATAGGCTCTTTTTTCTTCTCATAGTAAAGGTATTTTATGGCCTACGGTCTTCTATATTTTTCCTAGTTTCGAATTACTCGTGACTTTTCAGCAGACATTTCTGAGGTTGGACCTTGTCTGAAGTTCCCTTGTGAATTTCATAAGAAATGAAAAATGTCTATGGGAAAGCAGTGCAAACAGTAGCAAGTTTCTCCTTAAAGTGAAAGGAAGAAGTAGTGAAGATGCAGTGTCTAGACTGTTGTTGCAGCTGTAGCAGGACACTTCCACTCTGACTTTTATGAACCAGTTGCTCTCCCTGTTTGTAAATGCCACTACATGTGCTAGATTTTTCTAGATTTATTTTCTTTGTGCTGTATTCACTCCTCTTAAAAACCTACTGCTTCACACTTCAGATACTGTAACAGCTCAGGAGAGTGAAGGAGAGAGATTAAAATCTATTCTTAACAACAATGCTTCTTCATCTGCCAGCAAGGTCCTCCCTACTGGTCTTATTAGTCAGCTCAGAAAGCCCTAAGGAAGCACATGCTTATCTAGTAGAACGATCCCACTCATTGGAACAGCTATGGATTTGGATTGCTTTAGATTACCTATTGCTCATCTCTCATGGACTGCACAGAAGTAAAAGAAGCAAAAATAAAAAAAAAAGAAAAGAAAAATAATCTACAGAGCACTCATTCTAGAGTGTCCAGACTAAAATAGTGTTTAACTGTATCTAATAAGCACTAGCCATTTTCTTTCTTCTGGCTGAAAACAAAAAGGTATAGCCTCCCACAATGAGTAAAAATCTGAGCATTGGGTTACTGAAGAGGAAAGTGGTTTCCACATCTAAGGTATCATCTTTGCTTTCATTTCTCTCCCTATGGTAAGGCTGAAAGTACACCATTAAACAGAGCTTCGCAACCTACGGCCTTCTCCCTCTGTGTTAGAAGGTGTTTTTAAAACGCTGAATTATAAACAGTGATTTACTAGGTCCAGAAGTCAGCCCTTATAAAAGAAAATACGTCAACCAGCTGCAAGTTCTGCTGGAGGAGTGCAGCTCCCAGCAGCATATCCTCAGTGGATGAACTGCCACTGGCAGGGGTGAGTAGGTACAAACCCTCCCAGGGAAGAATGCTACGGCCCAGACCACCAGAACAACTCTAGGTCATGGAGCAGGTACCATAGCCTCAGTTTGGAAACTGATGGCTCCAGCTAGGATACACTTGAAATCTGTGCTGCAAAGCCCTTTGGCAGTACTTGAAAAAATAGTATCAATGTCCATCATTGGAGTGATTGACCCTAGAATCATAGAATCATAGAATCATTAAGGTTGGAAAAGACCCTTAAGATCATCGAGTCCAACTGTTAACCTAGCACTGCCAAGTCCACCACTAAACCATGTCCCTAAGCACCACGTCTACCCTTCTTTTAAATACCTCCAGGGATGGAGACTCAACCACTTCCCTGGGCAGCCTGTGCCAGTGCCTGACTACCCTTTTGGTGAAGAAGTTTTTCCTAATATCCAACCTAAACTTCCCCTGGTGCAGCTTGAGGCCATTTCCTCTCATCCTATCGCTTGTTACTTGACAGAAGAGACCGACCCCCACCTCACTACAACCTCCTTTCAGGTAGCTGTAGAGAGCAATAAGGTCTCCCCTCATCCTCCTCTTCTCCAAACTAAACAACCCCAGCTCCCTCAGACACTCCTCGTAAGACTTGTGCTCTAGACCCTTCACCAACTTCGTTGCCCTTCTCTGGACACGCTCCAGCACCTCAATGTCCTTCTTGTAGTGAGGGGCCCAACACTGAACACAGTACTCGAGGTGTGGCCTCACCAGTGCCGAGTACAGGGGCACGATCACCTCCCTGGTCCTGCTGGCCACACTATTCTTGATACAAGCCAGGATGCCACTGGCCTTCTTGGCCACCTGAGCACACTGCTGGCTCATGTTCAGCCGGCTGTCAACCAACACCCCCAGGTCCTTTTCTGCCAGGCAGCTCTCCAGCCACTCTTCCCCAAGCCTGTAGCGTTGCATGGGGTTGTTGTGACCAAAGTGCAGGACCCGGCACTGAGCCTTGTTGAATCTCATGCAGTTGGCCCCAGCCCAATGATCCAGCCTGTCCAGGTCCCTCTGTAGGGCCTTCCTACCCTCCAGCAGATCGACACTTCCACCCAACTTGGTGTCATCTGCAAACTTACTGAGGGTGCACTCGATCGCCTCATCCAGATCATCAATGAAGATATTGAACAGGACCAGCCCCAACACTGAGCCCTGGGGAACACCACTCGTGACCGGCCGCCAACTGGATTTGACTCCATTCACCACCACTCTCTGGGCTCGGCTGTCCAGCCAGTTTTTAACCCAGCGTAGAGTGCACTTATCCAAGCTGTGAGCAGCCAGCTTCTCTAGGAGAATGCTGTGGGAGACAGTGTCAAAGGCCTTACTAAAGTCCAAGTAGACAACATCCACAGCCTTCCCCTCATCCACTAAGCGGGTCACCTTGTCATAGAAGGAGACCAGGTTAGTGAAGCAGGAACTCCCTTTCATAAACCCATGCTGGCTGAGCCTGATCCCCCTGTTGTCCCGCACGTGCCGTGTAATGGCACTCAAGACGATCTGCTCCATGACCTTTCCCGGCACCGAAGTCAGGCTGACAGGCCTGTAGTTCCCCGGATCCTCCTTCCGACCCTCACCGTACATCTCACATCAGTCCAGCAAACTTTGCCTTTGCATGCACAGACCAGAGTCGTTCAGGAGGTTTCTAGGACTCAGAAATTGCAGCCATGACCAGGTCTAGAAAAACTTTTGTTGTCTCTTTCCTAGGAGGAATGTGCTTTAAGTTCAGGGAGCTAGAGGGGTCTTAACTGCTTTACTCAATTAGATGTGCTAGCAGAAACTTCCATGCCACCTCCTGAGGAAACAATGGGAGGGAATTTGAAAATGGACTGTTGGTTAAAAGGAGTAACAATGTTAAACACACCTCCTGTGCCTGCCTAATTACTCACGACATGAACACACACGGCTTTGACTAGGACACACCAGAACAAACTGTTCTATAAATTTACAGCGGTTTCCTGTGAATTCTGGAAAATGCATCAACACCTGCATGAAACGCAAAGTGTCAATGGCCTCTAGGCAACTATTTGTTGAGTAAACTTATACAAGGACTGTAATAGACAATAAAACCTTTCAC
This sequence comes from Nipponia nippon, assembly GCF_047370975.1. NCBI lineage: Eukaryota > Metazoa > Chordata > Aves > Pelecaniformes > Threskiornithidae > Nipponia > Nipponia nippon. Next base: position 65,416,181 of record NW_028262347.1, read on the forward strand.
TTAAAAAAAAGTTTTAATTCCTTCTAAGATGTTGGATACTTATCTCTCAAGGGATTAATTTGTTTGAGGCAGATACTGAGTGTTCCCAAGGCCTCGTTGAGAATTCTCTGCTGAATGAGGGTAAAGCTTCTGAAGCTTGTACCAAAGTGGAGATCAATTTAAGAAGCTTGTAGCTGGGTGTCTGAGGAAACATATTGGGTCATTTTCTTCTAGCTTTGAAAACAGAATCAGTAATTAAAAGACTATCAAGCAATTTTATTATCAAGGAATGAACATAAATCTATGGAGCTTGATTTCTCTGCCAATTATGCTGGTGTTGTACTAGGGCAACTCCATGTATTTTAAGATAATTATTCTCAGTTAGTGCTGATATAAGTGAAGAGAGAATCATGGACTTCTGTCTGAGAAGAGAATATTGTAATAAGCACTGGATACTTGCCATACGAAATGTTTTATATAAGTTCAAACAAAGTCCTAAGATGCATTTTGTTCCATTTTAGATTCTTCTTAATTGTATCCACTGTTATTTCAATGTGCAAGAACATTTTTGCCAAACCCAAACATCTTATGCAGGCTCATGAAAATAATAGCTAACATGCAGGCTTGTGCAATGAGACTTCACATTTACCCTCTTGAAAATTCTTTCACTTTGCATCTTCATAAAAGTTCAATTCCTTCAAATACACAGGACAAACAGCGATGTATATTTGAAGTGACCACAAACCATAAGTAAAGAAGAACAAATATTCAAAGATTTAATAAAAATAAAGATTGATGTACTGCTGAAAGATTAGCATGTTCTTATAATGTCTTCAAATGATATCAAGTAGGGATAGTTCTGTGTGTTGGCACCAGAGAACAGAAGACAAACTCTTTCTTGTACTTGCTACCATGTCATTACTTCCTATATGGAGAGGCAAACAGGGTCCAAAATGCAGAAAGTCATTTGCAAGAGAGGTGATTCCTGCCCACATTCAGTACATCCCAGAAATGAAACTGAAGCAAGGGGGTATCCTGTTCAGAGAAAGAGAGAGGAAAAAAAAGAGTTGAATTGCTAAAAAATAATTAAAAAAAATAATGAGGTGTTTCCCCCCCCCCCCTTTTTTTTTTCTTATTTGCAGGTAAGCGGATAATTTATCATACAGCAATAATATGACAAACTTGTAACAACTTTTCATGATTTTGTGGTCAGAGGATCAAATCCTGGCTCTGTTAATATGAATTGCAAAAGTGTCATTGATTTATATAGGGTTGGGTTCTCATCCATAGTCATGGAAAAGACACTTAATTTTTTTAGTTTTGCAGCAAAGGATTACTTTCAGTTCTGTTTCCAAACACAGGAAAGAAATAGAGTTTTTTTCAAACCATGATGAGTTCATTTGCATTCCTATTCCTTTGTTTTGCATAAATACTATTTGGAGCATAACAAAAACAACTTATTTATTTATAATCCTACAGAGTGTCGTTCATACCAGGAGGACTTAAAATTTATACAACCTTTTCAGCAAGTATCACCGTGTTTAGTCTTCTTTGTTCAGAATATTGTTGCAAACTTCTTCATGGAATTTGACTCACGTTTTCAGAGCAATAAAGCCATCAAGAAAAGTGGTTGAATACATTATATATACATATGATGAGTATACATATATACATATATATACATCTCCTACTTGAGATTTCTAAAGAAACTTCCTGTAGAAAATAGTCTTGTAAAACCCAGGTATACTATGAGAAAAGCTGGTCAAATTATTCATTCTACAGATGTTACCCCTGGGTCTGTCTGGGAAGCAAACTGTAAGTGCCTGCTAGTCACAGCTCTCATCAAGTAGTTTCTAGCAGTAAATTTCAGCATACGGCAGCTCCACACATAGTTGGTTTTATTTACATATCATTTGTTGCTCACAGGGAGTGAATAGTTAAGTCACATGACAAGGTTTCTGCTCCCCCATTGAATTAGTGAACTTTTTACAACTGACAAATAATGTGCAATAAATAAGAAATGGGAGAGTGAACACTTTTGTTTGCATGGAAAGATCCTAGTTTTCATGTTTGGAATGGTATTTAAGTGATGAACAGCAAGGCCTCAAGCATTCGTGTGAAATGCATGAAAGATGAGAAGCAAACATGACTGAACTGAGAAGCCTCTAATAAATAGATTAAATAATTTGGATACTGTAGACTAATAAAACAGAGTTAAGAGCCCTAGAAAGACCCTCCCTTCTTGTACATGCTGAAACATACCCGGGGTCACCAAAGCGCATCTTTTTCACAAATGTCAGAGCTTTGCGTGGGAAAGTGGAGTTGTTGCCACTGTTGGTGGGGAACAGAAACATGTGGTCACTTTAATAAAGTACAGCATAAAAGGCAAGCCTTTGAGAAAGGCTTTTGAGAGGCCAGGAGAATGCTGTGGAAAAGCATAACGTTGAACAATGCCCATACTGCTGAAGTGATGGGAGAGCCCCTGTGGGTGTTAGGTTGGAGAAATCACATACGAGATGGAGTATCTCAGTGTTGTTAGAACCGTGTGTTGTTGGATGGCTGATGAAGGGCACTGAGACCATGGGATTGCTATCTTTTCATAATTTTAAATCTGAGTTAAGAGATAATAAGGAATAATATTTCAAGTAGGAGTCTGAGTCAAAATCCTGGATCTACACATCCATGAGCCTGAGGTAAATTTAGTTCTAGAGCCAAATGTTGCTGCCTGGGATCAGTGCCAGTGATCTAGTGCAGTGACTCATTGTTAGTATATCCAGGGTAAATGAAGGCTCTCTAGAGGTGTGAGCATATTGATTGAAAGCCTGATAGTGCCAACAGAAAGACTCCCTCCCAAGAGTTTTAAATCAGGCTGATAAAACTGGATTCCTGTGGATATTATTAAAACTCCATTTTACATCTTGGATCCCTGCAGAAAAGTAGCCATCTGTCTACTTGATGAAGCACAGGGATTTCTGATAGAAATATCTAATCTGATACTGACCCTGCCAATTTCTACCTAGTTTAAGTTCCAGTAGCCAATTACAATTCAATATGGTATAAACTGAGCTATGTTCTTGCAAGTAACTCATACGCATCAGTGATGCTGTAATGCCTTTTGCTCAAGCTTTGTATTCCTTTATTTAAAAAGACACATTAAAACCTGCGTCTCTTATTAAAGAGGTTGAAGCAAGTATCCATAGCATCAGAAAGGCAGGAAGTATTTGCAGAAAGAGCATCAACTTCGCTATTGGTATTTGGTACGCAAAAGGCACATCCATAACACCATAATCTTCTAACGAGTAAATAACTCAAAAGAAAAAAGTGTTTAAGAGAAAAGTGTTAACAATGAATTGCATACCTCAGCGATCTCAGGTTCCAGATGTAGGCACAATGGCTTTGAAAGTTGAATTTATAGAAGCAAATAATTAAATATGCAAATTATTTTTTTTAAAAATGAAAGTTCCAACACCAGTAAAACATGGGAAAAACAGTAGTTGCCTCTGCTTTGCAGTCTACACATCATTACTAGAAGGGCTGCAAATAAATGAACACAGAATACTTTGAAGGACCCATTTATTGCTGGATGATGCTAAGTCATTCGATGAACTTTGTAGATCAAAGGAATCATCTGTAAATGTGCAACAGAATGTTAAAGTATGTAAAAATTATAGAAATGCAGAAGACAAAGATGAGAGAAGGAGCAAAGAAGGACACAGGTCTATCAGTTCTTTCTGACTTGTTTGCATATTTAGTCTGATTGAAAGGATTACATTTATGTAAGCCTAAGGAATATCCCTGAGCCCATGTTTCCAGGGAAAGCAAAGTATGAAGGAATGGAGAGAATTTTTAATCAAATGCTGTAATTGCATCATGTAATGGCTACTGCTTTTTGTTCAGATTTCCTTCCTTAAAAACCAGCCACTTTGCACATCTCTTCTTCAGCAAATGCTGGCTATATTAGCAGCAGCTTGTTACTAGACACATAATTTGGCCATTTTCTGAGTAAGTTTGGTATTGAAAAAAGTGAGAAATGTGGAAGGGTAGGTTTTGATGCTTTCTCGATTCTGATAAATGTCCCAATTTGGAAAGGAAAAAACCCCTAGAAGTTTCAAAGGTATAGAAGTATCTCATAAAAAACTGAATGTTGGGAAGAGATTAAAATTACTTCTAATTTCAAAAATGTAAGTTAACTATTATTTTAAAAAAAGGCACCAAGGTGAAAAACATTGCTAAAAACATACCTTGCTAGAGTTAACACTTTTTTTTTATATAGATTTTGCTTGTTTTCAGATTACCACTCTTTTTTCAAGGCTGAGATAGAGGGCAATTTGAAATAAAATCGTTATAAAGATGGGATATCTGTGATCAAAACCAAATCTCCATTGTATCTACCAACATACTTAATCTGAAATTTAATCCAAAGCATTAACTAAAAAAAGTTAAGTGTGAAATATTATCATCTTTTTAATCAAAGAATCATATTAAGGTTCAGGCCCTGATACTTGTATAAAAACATGTACGTTGCTTTCTAAAACATTTTAAAGGCTACTCATAAAGACTGACATAGTAATAACTATTTTTAATTAAATACTTTGGAAGCACACTACTGAAATGTGAAGTATCCATTGGTAATGATAATAAGCAAGTCATTGACTTGTATGACTTCATAACAATTTATTACCCTTTTAATAAATTTGTTAATAGTTTATTAACAACACTATAATAAAATGGGGCCTTAATGGAAAAATGCAACCAGTGAAATATTCAGACTACAAATTAAATGAGAGCACAAAATAAAGCAAATCCTCAGACAGTATGAATTAGTCAGAGTCCATTTAAGTCAGGATAGGTGGACCAGTTAATGCCAGCTGATTATGTAGTTCCACAAATTTAAATCCATTGTCCTCTCATTAACTGTGAAACAGCTAGTGATCTTAATGCACTGAACTGTACAAAGCCTTTGCACAGTGAAAAACACATTATTCTTCTGGTATCACAAACGGAATTTGGAGGTGTGAAGAGGTTAAGTGATTTGCAAAAGTCATAGAACAGATAAGTGGCAGAGCCAGGAATAGATCTGGTATGTTATGACTCCTGTGCAGTAACCACAGAACCATCTGGCTTGTCAGAATAAATTCACATGTAATTATGTGATGTTCTAAGGGCAAACAAAAATGTCAGCATAGGTTAAATGTCATCTAATAATTTGTCCTCACAGCAGTTCATCCATAACAAGCCATTGTGTAGCCCTATTTCTTATTTGTTGCATCACAACTTCTGTTACATGATTGTTAAAAAAGTCCATCATCTTTGTCCTTGAATGCAAATTCAGAAGATGTAGTGCTGATTAGGGTGTGCTTTGTCTGAGGTATAAACCACGGACCTTTTCTTGGTTTATTCCAAGAAACATTGAATGCAGATACCAGATCATTTGTCCTTACTGCTCTTTCATTCCTTAAATGTGTTACCCAACTGGGAAAGAAAACTCACCTGATTTTATTGAAGGCACTTCTCCTAAACAGAAATTCAGTTGAGCCCCTCCTGTAGTAGCAGTCCAACACTGACTGGAGTGAGGAGACCTGCTGCCTGTAGCAAATGAGGCAGCTCAGCCAGATCTGGATCCAGTATTGGCCAAGACACTGGGATGTCTCTCACTTATCTTGGCTGAGTTTGTATTTGACCTACAAATCCTAAGCTCCTTAATACCAGACTTCTGTTCCCCTCTGTTTCCCTACCTGCTGCATCTTCTCATGTTACTCTAGCAGCCACCAGGTACAGCTAGTGGTACTGTTCTCTCTACCCCTTGACTGAGGACACAGTTTTCATAGTAGGATAACTGTTAACCTTCTTTACATTAAGACAATAAATCTCAGAGCATGTTTTGCTCAGATATTCTCTTTGGTTACACTCTCCTCTCTATAAATGTCACCTTGATGAGAGATTTTTTTTTTTTTTTAGTTTCCCACAGCATCTCAGAGCATCTCATTTACCTGCAGAACATAAAAGTGTCCATAAAATATTCTGCAATTTTAACAGTGCGAGAAAGGCAGTACATAAAAATAGGACAGCAGAGCTTCAGACATTGTAACTCACTTACAGTAACCCAAAGTTACAATGACTTGCCCCAGCTGAGGACCTGACTTACAACCTATGATAACAACTGGTCTGTAGACTAAGGTGACCTTACTCCCATTTCATTGTGAAACTTTGAGGAAAGCTGTACGTTGTTTCTCGGGAAAGGGAGAGAACTGCAAACTCTTTTGCTGAGACTAGCCATTGTTACCTATGCCAATCACATCCTGCTCCAGCGATAATTATCAGAGAGTGTGAGAATGTACCTCTAATCATAAAGTGAATTAAACATATAAATAAGTTTCATGCAGGTAATTGCAAGCAAAATGAAAAAAAAAAGAGAGAGAAACAGAAAGGCAAAATGAAAATGGAGTCTTAAAATGAGAATTTGATTAAAGACTTTGAAGATCTTCTAGCCTAATTGATGACTTACATTCATATTTATGCAATTTGTGATGAAAGAATTGGAAGGGAAATGAAAAGAATAAATTTAAGATATATTTTAAATTATTCTGGCTGACTGCCTTTGCTGTTGCTTTGTAATTATGCAGCTGGGTTGTTCAGCTGACCAGAAGGACAAGATTCATTCCCAAGTTTCATTCCCACCTGACACCTTCTGTCTTTCTGCAAGACTGTTTGCCAACTTATAAAAGGCCTGGCACTGCTGTAGGCAACAATGTGACTGTAAAGTTTTTGGCCGAGACTCTGGACATGAAATCTGCCACATGACTGTTGTGGTCTGGAGACACCGGGACCTCCACGATGCTCCCCAAACACGACCTTCAGGAAGGAGGAAAAGACTTGTACTCCTCATCTTTCCTTAGTGCTTATTTGTGCAGCCTAACCTGCTAGCTCATTCACATTAGGTCTGTGATGCTGGTATATCTGCAAGTTAACAAATCTTCCTGTCAGAGCCTCCTGCTGCTTTCTTCTTTCTTTGTGCCCAGGAGTGTGACTGTGCACTTTGATTCTCCAAGGCCATAAAACCCTGAGAATTACATTAAAGTATTTTTCCCTTTTCTTTTGATGACCTCTGTTTCAAAGTTTCATCCTTTCTTTGAGCTGGCCTGGACAGGATTGCTTTCAGACCCTACCAATCACACGTATTTAACAATGTGAAGTCATCACTGTTCAGATAATAGGAGGTGCATACTCTGGACTCTGATAAAACACATTTCTGGGGCATCTGATGGGTCCTAGCAGTCCAAAGAGTAGAAGAGCAATAGGTGAGTGAGAACCAACTAAGTTTTCTTGACTAGAATCATAGAATCATAGAATAGTTTGGGTTGGAAAGGACCTTTAAAGGTCATCCAGTCCAACCCTCCTGCAATGAGCAGGGACATCTTCAACTAGATCAGGTTGCTCAGAGCCTCGTCCGGTCTGACCTTGAATGTTTCCAGGGATGGGGCATCCACCACCTCTCTGGGCAACCTGTTCTAGTGCTTCACCGCACTCATCATAAAAAATTTCTTCCTTATGTCCAATCCAAATTTATTCTCTTTTAGTTCAAAACCATTAGCCCTTGTCTTATTGCAACAGGCCCTGCTAAAAAGTCTGTCCCCATCTTTCTTATAAGCCCCCTTTAAGTACTGAAAGGCTGCAATAAGGTGCCCCCAGAGCCTTCTCTTCTCCAGGCTGAACAACACCAACTCCCTCAGCCTTTTCTCATAGAAGAGATGTCCCTCTGATCATTTTTGTGGCCCTCCTCTGGACCCGCTACAACATGGTCCATGTCTTTCCTGTGCAGAGGACTCCAGAGCTAGATGCAGTACTCCAGGTGGGGTCTCACCAGAGCAGAGTAGAGGGGCAGAATCACCTCCCTCGACCTGCTGGCTATGCTTCTTTCTATGTAGCCCATGATATCACTGGCCTTCTGGGCTGTGAGCGCAGATTGTCAACTTATGTTCAGTTTTTCATCCACCAGCACCCCCAAGTCCTTCTCCACAGGGCTGCTCTCAATCCCTTCATCCTCCAGCCTGTATTGATACCAGGGGTTTCCCCGACCCATGTGCAGGACTTGCACTTGGCTTTGTTGAACCTCATGAGGTTCACATAGGCTCACTTCTTGAGCTTGGCCAGGTCCCTCTGGATGGCATCCCATCCCTCAGGCATGTCAACTGCACTGCTCAGCTTGGTGTCATCTGCAAACTTGCTGAGGGTCCACTCAATCCTGCTGTCTATATCACTGATGTCACTATTAAACAGTACTGGTCCCAATATGGACCCCTGAGGGACACCACTCATCACTGATCTCCATCTGGACATTGAGCCATTGACCACTACCCTCTGGATGTGACCATCCAACCAATTCCTCATCCACTGAACAGTCCGCCCATCAAATCCATACCTCTCCAGTTTAGAGAGAAGGATATTCTGGGGGACCATGTCAAAGGCCTTACAGAAGTCCAGATAGATAACATCCATAGCTCTTCCTTTGTCCACTGATGTAGTCACTCCATCATAGAAGGCCACTAGGTTGCTCAGGCAAGACTTGCCCTCGGTGAAGTCATGCTGGCTGTCTCGAATCACTTTCCTGTCCTCCATGTGCCTTAGCATAGCTTGTAGGAGGATCTGTTCCATGATCTTTCCAGGCACAGAGGTGAAGCTGACAGGTCGGTAGTTCCCAGGGTGCTCCTTTCTACCCTTTTTAGAAATGGGTGCAATGTTTCCCTTTTTCCAGTCACTGGGGACTTCACTTGAGTGCCATGACTTTTTAAACATCATGGAGAGTTGCTTGGTGACTACATCAGCCAAGTCCCTCAGGACTCTGGGTGCATCTCATCAAGTCCCATGGACTTATGTATGTTCAGGTTCCTCAGGTGGTCACGAAGCTGATTTTCCCTTACAGTGGGAGGGACTTTGTTCCTCCAGTCCCTGTCTTGTGGTCCATCCACTTGAGAGGTGTGGGAAGAGAGATTGCCACTGAAGAATGAGGAAAAAATATTGTTGTGTACCTCAGCCTTCTCCTCGTCTGTTGTTACTAGTTTGCCAGTCGTGTTCATCGGGGGGTACACTTTCTTTTTCTGGCTGACATACCTGTAGAAGCCCTTCTTATTATTCTTTGCGTCCCTTGCCAAGTTCAGCTCCAGCTGCACCTTGGCCTTCCTGACCCCATCCCTACACAACCGGGCAGAATCCCTATACTGTTCCCAGGATACCTGTCTCTGCTTCCTAGAAATGGAGTTATTGAAATTTGCATTCTCCACGATCGGGTTGAAATCAGAAAGTGTATGAGTGTGTAGGTGTATGTACACCTGTCTATGTTTTGAGAAGTGATTTCTCCTAAGGGGATATTAAAGTGAAGAAAAGAAAAGAAAAGAAAAGAAAAGAAAAGAAAAGAAAAGAAAAGAAAAGAAAAGAAAAGAAAAGAAAAGAAAAGAAAAGAAAAGAAAAGAAAAGAAAAGAAAAGAAAAGAAAAGAAAAGAAAAGAAAAGAAAAGAAAAGAAAAGAAAAGAAAAGAAAAGAAAAGAAAAGAAAAGAAAAGAAAAGAAAAGAAAAGAAAAGAAAAGAAAAGAAAAGAAAAGAAAAAAGAAAAGATGGTTATAGAACAACCCCAGCATAAGTCTATCAATAATGCAATGCAGCTTTATTTTTCATAGCTCCTTTCATGTGAACTGTATCCTAAAATGCTCTACAAGTTTAAATAATACAAGACCATGGATATTATATTGTATAAATTACAGAAAAACAGTGGCAAAAAGATGCTGCCAATAGAATATATTAGAGAGAGATAAAGCCCAATAACAGAGAGAAGAGAGTGAAAGAAATTAAGAGGTGCAGGCAGGGGAATGAAGAGATGTTTGCAGATGAGATCTGAAAAGAGAGGGAAAGTTGATGAGGCAGAGAGATACTGGAAGGCTGTTCCAGATGGCAAGAGATTATGCAGCGGGACAGAGAGGAAGCTGGTGTTAAATGAGTGGAGGGAAGAGGCAAGGGAGACAAACACAAGGTCTGGAAGTGCACTAACAAGGCAGGCATTTTGCAGGCAGTGCATGAGATGAATGAGAGGCTCAGGGATTTCTCTGGAAATAGAGGGGATATGAACTGGTGTTTCTGGTATGACAAGAACAAGACAGTGGACAGCATTTTGCTTGCTGCCAAGAAGCAGAAAAGCCTGGGAGAGGCTCTGTAGTTAAATCAAAGAAACTTGGAATCCTACAGGAAAAAAAAAAAAAGCAACAGTCTACCTTCAGACAACTTATTTACTGAGTCCATGTGTAGTTTGCATAGGGATAGGTCCAAACAAGAATAAATTCCCCTCAGATCTTTAAGGCCACTCATCTGGTGTGGATCTTCAAATTCCCTTGTTATGCCCACTGTGCCTTTAACCTACCCCTCCTAGTGGTTTCCCTATGATAGCATGCTGTCTAGCAGATGGTAAACAGATACTCTGGACATATTGTGTTTTAAAAATTACTCCCTTTTTAGCATCTGCACTTTTAAGGGCAAAACATGTTGAACATACAAATCTAGCTGTGCACATGGGACTTGCGCTCACAGATATGATTGATATCCTCAGGCTGATTTGTTCAGTGCTTGATTCTGCCCGTGTAAAACCAGGGGATGTTAGAAATTATGCAGGTTCATTCTTCAGCCCGTGAACCCTGACCTCATTACTCATGACCCCTAAAACAATTTTTTTTTTTTGTCTTCTAACACTGACTGTTGCACATTTGATTTGACCTTGATTCTGTCCTGATGGGGTTATATCTGAACACTGAAGAACATTTTAGTCCTGTGATCAAAAGGTTATGGCATGGTGTACCATTGAGCCTGAGGCCTCATGAGATTTTATTTCTCCAGAAGTAGTGAATGACAAATATTCCTGTGTCACTTTCTCCATTCCAGACTTACTCCCCAATTCATCATGAGGTAATTTCTGTGCAAGAGAACAACTTGAGAAGAGTTTACAAGTGAATTTATTTACCTAAGCAAATACAGAAATGGAATGGCTTCTCCAACAGCTGGTCTGGAGGCCAGTCTAGTGCTCACTAAGCCTATAAAAGTCATTACTATGAAGCCAACAGGCTTTAAATTAATTCTTTGATGTTGATCAAAAGATAAAAATTCTACTAAGACTTAGGAAATTGTTAATAAAGTACTCCCTTGAACTTCCCAAATTTTCAGACAGCAAAAAACCCCCAAGGCTAACCAATAAACATATTTGTTTTCCTCCAGAGGTTTCAGAGATCACTCATCTGTTCTTCTTCTCAGGCAGATGTATATGTAAGACAAGGAATCATGCCAAAATGTGCTGCAAGCACATGCAAGTGAACAAAAGGAGCCAAATTCCAGCTGATCTGCAGAATTCCCCCATGACATTAGGTACACATAATCTGCACCAAAATGCTGCTTTGTTTTTTCAGAGAGTTTAGCTTTAATGAGACTTCAGCTATAATGGTAAAACAGTAATTGCTGGGCCATCTATTTGTCAAGTGATTTTGCTAAAATGTGTAGTCATACTCTAGTAAAATTAATTTCCAAGGCGACAGCCAAAGTGTGGTATTCTCTTGAAGACCTGTCTCCCTATGTTCCTCCCTCCTCCACTTATACTACAGTTGTCCATTTTATGGACAATTAGTTTTGTTTCACAACAATGTGTAACAGTAATATGCAACATGTTACTGACTGACTTGTAATGTAATGAAGGCGGTAGTGATACCACAGTTGATTTTTATCTAACAAAGAGAAGAAAGAATATCAGTGTAATAGCTTAAGTCATTTTCTGGTTTTTTTTAAGCCAACTTGATAGAGTGGGCATCGGATGCAGGATTCATGCATATACAGGGAAACGTTTTGGGTAATATATAGGTGCAAATGTATCCACCAGGCAGATGTCAGGGAATGTTCCTCTTGCAAAACTGCAACCGCGTATGAATTACTTTTCTTTTAAATGACCTGAATGTACATCTCAGGATATACATCTTTTTTAACTACACTGCTCATATGAAATAACTAGACACAAAAATAACAACTAGTTCCAATTCCCATACCTACAGGCAGCAATCTGGCAAGAGCTATGAGTTTTGCAGTGTTTCTTAAATACTGTTTGGCTTGGATTCTGGCAGCCAATGGGAAAAACAAATGGAAGAAAGTAAAGTGATCCCCAGAAGATGTTTGCCCACCAGCTCTGAGGTCTTAGAACAACAACATCTCTGATCAAGTTGTGGCAGTCTTCTGATAACTAGTTCCAATGTAAGTGGTAGCAATGTCCTTAATTACATTTGTCTCTGAATGAAGTAAATCACCGCTTTCAGAAAAGAAAACTGTTATGGTTCTGATGGGTAACTTGATTTGGCACACATAAACTAGCTAACCTGTGTGCCTGGTATAGTACTAAAAGGTTTTCAAGTATTGTCCTGTGTAGAGAACAGAATACTCTGAGCCTTTGGACAGCTGGTTTCTGCTGATTAGTGGAGTTAGGGCTGATAGTGTGCCAACCAAGGCCATACAGAGGACACACAGAATTGCTTTGTTCTGATTTTTCTAGCCTGGTCACAATAAGTGTAGGAAGAATACAAACCTTCCTTCCTTGTGAATGTTATCCTACAATGACAGCCTAGCAAATACCAATGACTGGCTTAAAGTTCACTTAGACTCTTAAAGTAAGATATAAACAAGACTTAAGTGATGCATATGCTATTTCTTAGGGATTACTAATTTTCTAGAAGTATGAACTAAATATTCTGAGGTCATCCTTCTCAGAACTACTTCCAGAAAAGGAGACAGAGCATGACAGTAGTGAAAATGCATGGAACCTCTGCTAAGCAGAACAGCTTGGTACACTGAAGAAGGATTCAGAGGACATACAGAATGTTGAGCAAATCACAATATTGCTCTCAGTGTTCCCATTGAATGTCTATATCCCATAGAGATAATGAAACTGCTCTGGTGTCTAAAGCTCTTAAGAAAGCACTGTCCAAAAACTCAATAAAAAAAAGTGAATGTTATTACAAATGGTGAAAGATGCATTTGGGGAAAAAAAGGCTGCAGACTTTGAATATAAAAATGTAAGTTTCTTGGCAGGTATTTGCAGGATTTTCAGTCAAGCTCTTTGAGCACATCTATGCAAGGAATTGGTTAATTTGCAGGAAGGTTGTCAGAAATGAGTGTCACAAATACTCAAGGAGATGTTGCCCAATATCTCTGGGCCAAAGTAACTGTATGCTGCTGTCAAAAAGAGAAGGTTCTACTCCAGTCCCTGCGTTGTACTGCCTCTCTCCCCCATTGCTTACCTCATGCGAGCTTGGCACTTGTTGGACCCCTCTGCGAGCTACCTCAGCTCATTAGCTGAAGAAAAAAACCCCTTGCAAACTAAAAAACAAGCAAAATCCTTGACCCTGAAGAGTTTTCTTCAGGATTAGTGTGTTGAATCAGATCAGAAAAGGTTTAAGAAAGATGCAAGAGCAGAGCTATAATCATGAATTCAAGGGGGGGGGGAGGGAGAAATAATTGCTTTCCATTTTTATGGAAGTTGAATTTTAGTTCAGTTCTTTATCATGTGACTTGACTCTTATTCATACGCTACACTGAAAAAAACTAGCCTTGGTAGTCATGTTGCTGCAACTTTGAAAATCCTTCACAGACACAAGCAGAAGGACTGCTGCTAGCAGACGTGAAAATCTTCTTGGATCCAATCTGCAATGAAATTCTTATGACCATCTATTAGCTCTGTAACTAATTTTTCCTCATAAGTGGATCCTGTCTGGGTCATTCAAAGCGGACCATACAGACCTGAAAACAAAGAGCAGGGAGTAAGGCTTACTTGCAGGAAGATGGAAGAAGTACATCTATGTCATCTATAGTCTCCACGGGAGTGGGGCTGACTCAGAAGTGATACATTTTTGACTCAAGAATAGAATAGTTACATTATTTATGGTGGAGATATTACAAACATCAAACTACAGTTGATCCAAGACAGTCCATGTTACCACCCCTACCTGAACAGCATCCAGCTGTGAGGAACCTGGTTGACTGAATCATCTTCAGCAACAGGAGCTCTCATAATGCTTCAGGGCAATGATGAGCCTGTGGAAAGAGCAGCTTGAGGGGGCAGAAGGAATTCCAGTTCCAATCATGCATTTGTGTCCATTAAAAGCAAATATTCAATCTTAAAAATGCAGATGAAGACAGGAAAGGAGACCAAACAAACGCAGTAGCATCAACAGCTTCCCATAACCCTTTATAGATCTCTGGAGTGATTACATCCTATTTACTTCCACTTCTTGCGGCTCTGTTATTCTATTCTGCCACAGGAAAAAAAAAAAAAAAGCCTCTTTAATTATCCTTCCACGCTTTTTGCCAGCCAGGCCCTGTGTCCTGGATTGAAATCAATGTTAATGGCTTTTGAGACTCCAGTATAGATATATTTTTTAATTGATGTCTCCTCTTCCTCCTGCTGACCCGGTTCTCATTTTCATTATATTCAAAACCACATTGATGATCCACTCAGGTCTGATCAATTATTTTAGCTCCTTTCTGCAATAACTAAATTTAATAGTGCTTTGCTGGCACAATTTAATTACTGGCACAAGCATCTGAAATTTGTGAACAACAGCTGAGCTGCAGTGACAGAAAGCAGGTGGTCTGGTGGCTGTTAGGATCCAAGTGGCCAGCAAACTAAGACAATGAAGGCTACTGGGTGGACTCATTACTACAATTTTACTGTTTGAACCTCTTCCTTATCAATCAGCTGTAATCTTTATTCCATCTGACAGGGCAATGGCCATTATAGCCCTCCTCTGTGTGACTATTTATAGTTATGGAGAAGGCACATACTTAAGAAATTGCCAGGCTAGGAACGAGGGAATGGAGCAAAAGCAGAAGTAGTGTCTAGAGTGACAATGAAACAATTCAGGATACTGAAGGTAAAGTTACAGAGGAAAAATGTGCAAGGATTTCCCTGTAAGCAGGTGGTGAGACAAGCACTCCAAGGGTCATTGCAGCTGCATTTCTATTGCACCATGTTTTGTAATTGTACTTTCTGATGCCCAGTGAGGATGCAGCCTATTCTGCCATGTTTCCATTCATTGGGGTGCCCTTTCTATAATAGCTCTACATTTTACAGTATCCTAATAAGATGACTGTGTTTTCTTTTTCTTCACCAGGTTTGGTTGAAATACTGCTCTCAAACAACAATTTTTTAACCTGTGGTCCTCACTGTTGCAGGAGAGAGGCAGGGAATTCTACAGCTCAAAGAGAATAGTAGGCAGTTAAAGTTGGCAGAGTGAAGGAAGCAAAGTTCATCAGATGTCATGCTGTAATATTTCCTATGGTTTTGCTTCTTACCAGACATGGATTTACCAGGCTGGTATCCCTCATGTTACCACTCCTCATGTGGTGAATACCATTTCATGCAAAGTAATGGGAAACGTGCTGTCTTCATAGCCTTGCCTGTGAGCACATTGCCTGCATGTAGCTGTGCTCACAGCTAGTTCAGCGCCCACAAGTCATTGGGTTTTTTGGTGTGTCAATATCACCAGGCCCAAGACCTTCTAAATGTTCTTAGTTCTCCAGCTGTTTTTTCCTGAATAGCATTGCAATAAATCCTGTCCCTCAAGAATAAAAATATCCAAACACAAACCCTGTAGGAGTCTTATGAAACAGCTTACTTGCCATCAATGATGTCAGGCAGAGAAGCAGGAGCACTCAGTCCCTCAGAGTCTTTCCCATGAAGTTTGCTGCCTACTGCAATAGGAATATAGTCCACTGGAGGAGAAAATAAGTTCAGTAAAATAATTATTTTTATTCTGCAATATACTTTAGAGAAATCTTCATTGTTACTGTTATCATTGGATACATAGTTTTGGCCTAGCATGAATTTTTACTGGGTGTTGTCTAAACACAGGACATAAACACCTATTCTCTGCTCCAAGAAGTTTTGCAACCTGCAGCAAGAGACAACAGGTAAATTCAGGCAGACAAGGAAACACAAGAAAAACCTGCCCATGTCAGCGGGATAAACAGTAGCTTCAGTATGCCACAGTCAGCCTGGTTTTTGCTGTTGTTCACTTGAGAGTAAATGGATGATTGTAGGGGAGTTTTGCAGATGTTTCTGGATAGATCTGTCAAAGCACAGGGGATTGTACGGGAGGAGATTTTTGTCTGAAGAATTAAGAGGTCCTGTGCCTTCTAGCTAAGCTTCCCCTCCCATTATCATTCATTACTTAAGATTGTTGTCCCAATCTGGATTATTCTGACTGAAAAAGTCCACACTTCACAAGCCTATTGAAACTGGTTGATGCATTGCAGCTGGAGAGGGCAAAAACCTGATAAATCTTGCTTTTTTTCTCATTCTGGAAGCTAGATATCACTAACTTTCTTTGCTGAGGCAAATCCTAAGTTAAGGGCACAACATTGGCATACGATGACAACTATTAGATGGAATGCAATAGCAATAAGAAAAAAACCTTTGATATTCTTAAAATGAAATTCAGAGACCTGAGTGAAAGTCTTGCCACAAACTTTGTGCATCTGAAAAAGCTGATGGGATATTTCCAGTTGTTTGTGTACCATTCAGCACTGCTGGTGGAAAGGAAATGTCCTTGCTTGAGGAGATCTTACGCATCAAACTCATGTTTCAAACCAGTGAAGATTAAGAGGTAATCAAGGGTGCTAATGGTCACAGTGAGGTGTGATAAATCTGGACAAAAGTAGTGGTTGTGGGCAATAAATCCAACAACCTTCTGGACCTGGCACAGAGCCACCTGGGACAGGCTGATTGCCAGTAGTTTTGAAGGGGAGTGTAAAATGAAGCATCCTCTAAGTTAATAACACTCACATAATGAATATAATCTTTTACTAGACCACGAGGTCTATGACCAATGCAAAATTAGTCTGCCTGAGTGCATGAACGCGTGTGTTCAGATGGAGATCTTGAGAGGGATAAACAGGATGATGAATGCACCTGCAGGCTGTTATTTTCCTTTCCTTTGGCTTCTCCAGTCCTTGTTCAGCAGCTATATTCTCAGAAGGCTGTTTAGTCCTGAAACTGTGGTGTCTCATCATAAGATTAAACAGTTCTGTTGTGTTAGAAGTGGGTGGAATCTTGCCATATTAGGATAAAATACTGGGGCAGACTTGGGAGGGTGTATCCTAAGGGTAGTTTGGATGTCAGTGGTACAAAATCAATTACTATTGTCTAGGCTGAAGACAATAATGCTTACAATCATCAGTGCGGGCTTCAAATTCTGAGGTGAAGTTGAGAAATTGTTGAAGTTGTCATATTTGTTTTCCAGGATGGAGAACTCCTTCCTGATCACCAGTAACTACTGGGCAATATACAACGTATGCAAGGGCAGGAGAAAGTTCTGTCAATACCTTGGTCTGCCAGAGGACCCAGCACTCTTGAGGGGCCTTGAATAACTCCTCAATGCAGTTCAGTGGTTGGCATACCCTGAGAGGCTAAACAGTCATGGAAGACACGTACAGGGTCATTGTAGGAGAGGCACTGTTTATCCTCGCTTCCTGAAGAACTTGCTGATGCTGGTCAGAGGAGGAGGAGGAGAAGGACTTATTAGGGAAAAGTCAACCCTGAAGCCTTGTACTAAAGAACTCTTTGTAGGATAGCAGGCCATAATGCCGAACAGTAATCTCTGTTGTGATGGGACTAGAGGTCTGATGGAACTATAGGCTGATCTCAGCTCTGCTGATAGTGTAACTAACTATTGCTGTGCCTGTGATGAGAAGAGGCCAGCATCCACACAGGCATGTAAGATGTCTCACTTTCCTCCTCTCCAAAGACAGTTTTCTGTCTCTGATGAGGCTCATGGTGCCTCATGAGCACAATCCTCTTGATGATCTCCTTAAGTGCTCCATATCCTGGGTAGCAATGACTTCCTACCTGCAAAATGGGAGTGGTCATTGTGTCATGGGCCTTCTTTCATTTTTGTTTGCTATTAATTTTTATCCTGCACTAGTGTTTATGTGGAGACAGCTGGGAAACAGCTTCCTCATTCAGATGCCTCTTTTGGAAAGATTTGATGTTTTTATCCCATCCATATCATAGAATCATAGAATCATAGAATCATAGAATCATAGAACTGTTTAGGTTGGAAAAGACCTTTAAGATCATCAAGTCCAACCATTAACCTAGCACTGCCAAGTCCACCACTAAACCATGTCCCTAAGCACCATGTATACCCATCTTTTAAATACCTCCAGGGATGGGGACTCAACCACTTCCCTTGGAAGCCTGTTCCAGTGCCTGATTACCCTTTCAGTGAAGAAATTTTTCCCAATACCCAACCTAAACTGCCCCTGGTGCATCTTGAGGCCATTTCCTCTTGTCCTATTGTTTGTTACTGGGGAGGAGAGACAGACACCCACCTTGCTACAACCTCCTTTCAGGTAGTTGTAGAGAGCAATAAGGTCTCCCCTGAGCTTCCTTTTCTCCAGGCTAAACAATCCCAGCTACCTCAGCCACTCTTCATAAGACTTGCTTTCTAGACCCTTCACCAACTTCATTGCCCTTCTTTGGACATGCTCCAGCACCTCGATGTCCTTCTTGTAGTGAGGGGCCCAACACTGAACACAGTACTCGAGGTGCGGCCTCACCAGTGCCGAGTACAGGGGCACGATCACCTCCCTGGTCCTGCTGGCCACACTATTCTTGATACAAGCCAGGATGCCACTGGCCTTCTTGGCCACCTGAGCACACTGCTGGCTCATGTTTAGGCGGCTGTCGACGAATGCCCCCAGGTCCTTTTCTGCCAGGCAGCTCTCCAGCCACTCTTCCCCAAGCCTGTAGCATTGCATGGGGTATATCGGTTCTCTTCCCAGATTCAGAGTCCACAATGTGACCACCTGCTGGAGAATGCGTTGAGTATCATGATAGTATAAACGAGAAAAGTGCATATCCTACATGTGTTGAGGAATTTGTGACCAGGACATTATACAGGAAGATGCAGAAATGCTTGTGCATAGCAAGAAAGTACTGTGGTGTGGGCCATGTTTCATGGCTTTGTGGAGTATGCACTGACCACCTGGGACACTTCCCCATCAAAAACTTTCCTGCATTGAGTGCGAAGGCAATGTAGCAGGTCCTGTGCAGGGCAAATACCGCTACAGTTCTGACCATGATGTTTCATTTTGACTGTAATCACAATATCCTGGAGGGGTCTGTCAAGGGTGTTTGAGTGATCAGACCAGTTGGACTTCATGACAGTTTTGGGAAGACCTGAGTTATGGCAGTACTGACACAATGATCAGGACTTACCCTTTTGTCCATCTAACACATCTTTGGCACATACTGCATGATACAGATATTCCCACTATGTTCTAGGAAGAGGAATGCAATTGAAGAGGACTTCTTTTGGACAAACGGCACAAGGAGTATGCTGCAGCACAATATCAGAAAGTTATCAGCCTGTCTCTGCTGTCACTGAATATCCATTCATTAGAGTCCTGTACCTCCTGGAAATCCTCCCAAAAGCTACAGACCCCTGCAGATTCAGAGATGCTGAAGATTTTAAAAAACATAGTTCTGCCCATCCCCAAATCCTTTCTTTGCCCAGCATGACTTAAAGGGGGTGATCAGGGTGCCTTCTTACATCCTGATATTCTCAAAAATTCACTTTGTTGTTCTTGATCTCCCAAGTCTCAGTCACCATATGCTTCTGTCTTTCTGGATAACATATTACACCTTTAAACTGCAAAAATACCCTCAGAAGGCAAACAGGATCCTTGAAGTATTATTAAAGCACTACAGATGCAAAGAGTTTCTCTGTGACAAAGGTTTTTGAGACATTGGAAATCATTACCATAGTGATAGATCTGTCAATTCACAGAGTGATTTATAGGTAAATAAAGATTACATACATATCTCTGGCAGCTTTATTCTCCCTCACTTAACTGCAGTAGTGTAAACCATCAGGCTAATGGAATTACAGTAATATAAATGAAGGAGAATGTGATCTGGGATTTCCAGTGTAGGAATGCCAGAATCTAACCTGACATCAAAGGACAAGAATCTTCTGGTTAAAAACTTATTTTTAAGAATAGGTCAAAACACACTGCATATATTTAAACAGGGCCTTGTTGGCATTCTGCCAGCATAGGTCTGGCAGTACAGTGAGTGGCTGTAATGGCCAGCTAAAAATGGTCAAATGACTTCAAATTTTCAACTGGGTTTTTGAACCAGAGCAAGAAATATATTGATCCACAGGCTTCTGAGGATACTACAAGTGAAATCAATGGAGATGAGTAAAAGGTCTTAATAATGGCATTTTTAATGATTCCCAGCTACAACAGCTACAAGAGAAAGTGGGAAAAGATACCCATTAGCAGACCAATGAACATGCTTTTGGGGTTTAAACACTTCAGTATCCATGCCAGTCATGGACTCTGTGGTCATACCTTCACTAAGTGTCTTTCTGATCTCTGTTAATTTATTTTTTCTTAGCGCCTCCCCATTAGTGGTAGTCAGAGACCTTTCTGTCCTTTCTTGTCGTGGGGAAGCACACTGGCCGCAAGGGAAACCCCAGCAGTTCAGACTGGAGGACTGGTTGAGCTCAATGTTGTTCCTCAGTCCTGCCCCACATTGAGCTCTCTGCTGGTGGTAGGAGATGAGGAATAGCATCAGGGCTGAACAGCCTTTGAGGTGACAAGATCAAGCAACTCCCCTTGAAACTATTGTTTAGTATCTCTGCAGGTAGACAGAAGTTGCTGTAATGTTTATATGGGAGGGGGCGGGGGGGTGAAGCTTTTTTCAAAGAAGGAGTCAGAAAATTGCTCCTGTGTCTGTGGGGAAATGACGTGAGACCAGCATACTGGGCTTTAAGTGTGGCTCTGTGGCATATAAATCTTAGTTTGTTTCTGAAGAAAACTAAATACAGCTTGTTGCAAGAAGGAAATTTCCAACATTTGGTTATCAACACAGTTGGTGATAACTGGCTTGTTTGTTTTCTTCCACCACCCACATACATTGATTCTTCCAATAGAACCAGTACTTAGAAAGCTGAACTAGACATCAGATGGAGTAAACCCCTTGGGAAAAAGTATTTTGACAATTCATAATAGAAGGTTGTTAAGTTAGTCCTTTTTTGATTTTTCTTTTGTCTTTTTTTTTTTCTTTTTTTTCTTTTTTTTTTTTCCTTTTTTTTTTTCTTTTTTTCTTATTTACAGGACAGGTTTCATGTTTTTAATATCTCCAGTTGGAACTAGAAGGGCTGCTTCAGGAGCCTCATTAGCATTCACTTTAGCAGCATACAATAGGATCTTGCAGCTGCCCTCTCTCTGCAGTATTTACCAAGGCAGATGCAGGAGTTGTTACCAGAATGCTAATAAAGCAAAGAGCTTCCACATCCAGCAGTCTGAGAGGCAACTTTCAAAGCCTATGATGTCTCTTTCAAGTCTCAACATTTCCAAATTAACATCATTTTACCCTACTGTATTTGTGCATTTTGCTTTGTTCGATGTGGCATTTATATACTTGCATTCATTTCAACCAGTCACTCTGTGTCTAGCACTACTTAGCCTTCTATTTTTCAATTCAGTTAGACAGCTTACCTCTTGCTTAGAAGATGGAAAGATCTGACTCCTTATGTAAGATATTTTACTATGTGGAAAGCCTAAGTAATACACTAGGTTGTGTCAGTTCTGCAATAGAAATCATGGGTAACACTGAGTATTTTTAATGAATCTTTCTTTTCCTTGCTGGAAAAAACTTGTTTATGGAAACAGAACACTTTCGTGGGCAAGGAATTATTTGTTCTGGAAGAACTTTCCTCGTAAAGATTTTGCAGATCTAGGGCATATTGCAGATCAGTCCAAGTTCAAGTGCAAGCCCTGGCTCAGCAAGCTGTGGAGCACAGTGTCTTCCAGTCTTCCCTATCTCAGGAGTATGCGCTGACTGCTGAGGTGCAGAGACAAGGGTTCTGGCAGAAGAGTACTGAACTGTGGGAGAGACCCTGAGAGTGATGGTCCCGGAGGGGAGGATGTTCAGTGCACTCACCCAAAATTTGCAGAGATGTGACTGCCAGTCTTCTCTCTATTGTGAAATAGGGCTTTTGTGGGGTGTCTTTCTCTCAGTCTGTTTAGTTGTTTGTTTTCTTTTCCTCCTAAGAAAAAACAAAGACACAAGTAGCCTTCATATTCTTAGTTTTGTCCCAGGAAAGAGAAAGAAGGAACTTTAAAATGTTCATGGGTGAAAAATCATTCCTTACTCAATTCTGGATGGTATCAGTCAGACTCAGATGACCTGAGATGAAAGGGCAGATTGAAGGACAGTTTCCTTCTCCTTCAGTTTATCAGCTGTGTTGTTAAAGCAGAAGTTGTTTCAAGGGTTGCAAACCTATGAGGTTTAAATCCATAGGAGCAGGAATTCCCTTTTCTCTTATTTATGTAGACAGAGCATAGTAGAGTGGGACTCTAATCCACGACTGAAGCCTACAGGCACTACCACAACAGACAGAAAAAATGTTTAAATGAGGAAGAGGAGATGTTTCAGTCAAAGAGAAACTGTCTTAAAAGTAGAATGCAGGAACAAATATTTGGTGTAGCTATCACATAAATGCAAGTGTGAAGATAAGGAACACTGCTTTCAGTAGTCTTCCTTACAAGATTTAATAACCAAAAACCTGCCCTTAACATTTCACAAAGTAAAGCTACAGAATATATTCAGCTGAATGAGAAGAAATATGTACTTAGAGCTTATCCCCCTGGGAACAGAGTGAGGGTTCCCCTTCCTATCAGCTTCCCCCCCCACTACGCTGAAGGCTGAGTTTCGAAAGCTGACAGCTCAGCCAAACTTCAGCCACTTCTTCATGTGGGGAGGCCACAGCCAGTAATGTACAAGGATGTTAGGTACTCTCAGTGACTCCTGCTATGAGTGCATCTCTTAGAGGTCGTCATGATTGGTCTTAATGTCTAGTAGTCAATTCTGCAGCAACAATTCTAGCATTTAGTTTCAATGCATTTTCTACATTTATCTTTTTCTTATTTCCAAGGGATTCTTTCTTATACTGTCCATGTTCACTCTCAGGACAGGTAAGATGTCTGGGACAGATTTTTCAGAGATGGTTTCTTCAAAAAGTATGGAAAGGCTAAAGTTCAGCAATAAGAGTTGTTCTATTTGCAGGTATTACAGCCAAAGTACTTGACCTGGTATGTGCTTGAAGAAGCTTCACTGAAGTCATTGGAGAGACAGTAAAGTTGGAAAAGATTAAAAGAATTAGTTACCTAGGGAAAATTCTAGGCACACCTAGATGTAAACCCTCTTTCCTGGTACACTCATTTTTTGTTTACTGGCCAGTCTTCCCAGATTACAGTTGGTACCAAGAGAAAAACAAAGTGACTTTTCACCTGTATTATGTGAACTGTGGATTTCAAAAAGTGCTTCAGCATTTTTACCATGCTAAAACAGATTCTGTCCTACCATCACAATCGGCATTCACTTCAGAAAAAATACTTTTAATAAATTGTAAATTTTTAGGTTTATATATCAGAGATTAATATCCTTTGGGAAGAACTTCTTAGAAGAAGTTAGATATTCATATCTTTTAGGAAAGGCTTACCTGTCTCAAAAAAAGTCTTCATAAGAACCAGAGCCACTTGTTTCAAATGCTCTCTTCTGAATGTATGCATTTGGGCCATGACTTCTGCAAACAGGGAAACCCACAGGACCAACCCAGCTATTACTGACCTTGCAAATAATGTCCAAAACATGATGGGCTGCAAGAAATCTTTTTACTGAGGTAGTTAGGAACAAACATCACATTCGTGCACATAAATATATATATATATACAAACCAAGAAAAAATCTGTGTGATCTGTAGAGAAAAAACACATTAATTTCGTATCAGATTAGGGATGGACTCTAGTAGCTAAATGTGTGTCAGACACCAAACTCTTCCAAGTAAATAGCTCCTATATGAGTAGATTAGACCCACCCTTTCACATGTATCTGAAAGATCTGCCTCTTTAATCCTTTGGCTACACTTGTATAGCTGATCATGCCAATTAGATCTTTTTGAATTGAACTGAATTGAGGAATGAATCATTGGTTGTAAGCCAGCTCCTAGTGTGCAGGTGTCCACTTCAAATAAAACATCACTATAATATTTTGGCATCATATTATGTTTTGCTTGTGTAAGTATAACCTGCAACAGAAGCCAGCTTATTCCTTAAGAGTTTTTTTTCAGTCACAGTGAGATTAAGGCAAAAATAAACAAAATCAACCTGCCTCAAGCCCTCAAGGTATTATTTGTTTCAACTTGATCTAACTCAAATCCCACTGAAATCAATGGGGGGTTTCTGTTGCCTTCGGTGTGGTTTGCTGTGTCCATTCTTAGATAGAGCCACCCCGCAATCTAACAATGCATGCTTTTCAGAGAGCTAATCACTTGAACATCCAGATAGGCAGAGTGAGAAGGACACCTGAAATAGATACAGAAGGCGAGTTCTGTGAAAGTCATGCATGGAAACAGTACCTTTAGAGAAGCAAAATTCCCCACGCACTCCAAGACATGGTCTGACCTTCCCACCTGGATGAATGTAACATTAGGCATAGATGAAAAGCTTACAAGTGGCTGCCAAGAATGTTTTATGGGACTTTATAGATAAACAGAACATTTACTATTCAGTGTGACTGGCCACCATTTCTACTAGTGACAAATTCAGTTTACAGAGTGAAAGAAAGTCTTTTTTTATAAGAAAGTATAAAACTGTCTTTGGACAGTCTCTGCTCCAGAAGGAAAATCAGCTACTCTAAAATAGAAACTCAGTTTACAGTCTCTAATCTGTTTTGTAATTCAAAGTAATTCTAAAATTAACACTAAATTAAGGTAACATGAAAGAACAGAATAAAGTTCTAATTCACATTTCAACTGTAAAAAAATAACTAAAAGCTCAAAATGGTTATAACACGCTTTAAAGGGCTCTAATGAGATGTAACAATGCGTTGCATGAATTTACAGAACACAAATCCAAAAAAAGAATTTCAAGAGTTTGTAGTTGGCTTTTGTTGGAGTTTCTGAAGCAGGAATGGGAAGTTTTTTAAAGTTAATGTCATCTGGAAAATGCTATGTGGAGACTTCTGAGGACCAACAGTACGTATAGAAAAATGTATTTGGAAGTAAACAACCAGTCTTCAGTAGGTGTTGCACTGGTTAGCACCAAATTCATCAACTACCAAGTAAGCTACAAATGGCCCTGCTTGAACCAAATCCTCTTCCATTCACTCCTCACTCACTGTGAAACATTCCCATTGCCTTCAGAGCATACTTAGTAGTTATGCTGGTATGAGCATAGAATTTGAATTGGCTTGTTTTTGAAGGAAAGTACCAATCCCTAGACATAATACAGCTGTAGTGACTCAATGAGAAGACCTTACTGTTTTATGGAAACAGTGAGGAACAGCCTCACTGTGAATGTGCTGACAACCACATATGTCCTGCCATTAGTGCCTTCGGTTCTGACGCACCCAGATGTTTTCTCTTCAAGATAACATCATAAACTCTGGTTCTCTGCACTCAAAATAAAAAATAACAAATAGCAACCCTGTTGTGTCTACTTAGTAATTTTCAAGGGTCTAATAAACACTGTTTTTTGTAGAAAGTTTTTTGTATTTGCCACAGCCAGTGTTTCAGGTATGAGACTTGATTTCAAATGGTCAGTGAGAGGAAGCCAACCATTGGAGTAGAGTCAAGGAACAAACTTTTTCAAAAGTACCCTGGGGGAGACAGTGAAGGTAAGCATGACTGGAAGCTAACTGTACTGTATAACATGACTCTCTTTTCATTATTACTGATGAGTCCCTGCTTATTGATGATAAGGCTTTTTTATTAAAGCAAACCTTTTGCTTTTAAAAGTGTTAATTCTTCTCAGTTTTTGCATAGCTATGGTAGGCTACTTTTCAGCTACCAGCTACCAATGCATAATACAAAACTGTGGTTTCTTTACTGATTGAGCAGTCATCTGACAGCTCATAAAGCAGAACCCAGGTCTTGGGGGGAGGCTAAGAAATATTGTGGCAGCCTCAGGGAATCAGAAAATCAAACTAAAGAAAAAGAAGCCTGTAATGACCGAAAGATAAGAATTCTTGAGCTAGACTTGAAATAAATAGGCTTAAGGCAGCCCATCCAAAGACATTAGTTTGCATGTAATATGAAGCAGCACTTGCCTGGAGGGGCTGGCAGGAATCACGACAGAGTTTGCTCAAGTTTGAGCTTAGGGTTTTCAGCAATGGAAACAAGCAGCTTGACTGCAGGTTCAGAAGCAATGGAAATGTAGTTTCTCAGTGGGGTTTGGGGTATGACTACAGAATACAGACATTTGTTTTTACAAGCAGCATGGAAAAAAATGATCCAGGAAAACATCAAAAGATCCAAGACTGGGTCAAAGAGGAATTTGTTTGTTCCAGATGAAGAAGGTAAGCACCTCTCATTTTATAGAAGGAATAAATGAGACACAGAGAAGCCAGGTAACTCATTTAACATAGTAAGTGAATAGAAGCCATTTCCCATTGTGTCGTGCTGCATTTTCAAACCCACAGATAGGCATTCATGCCTGTTCATGCACCTTTTCCTATCCAGGCTGAGATCTCCAGAGGATATTCGCAATCTGAGCATGAGGCAAGCTATAGGCAAAGACTGAACAGGGAAAGTAATTACTCATCACCCAAAAGGCAACGCAGTGCAAAGAAAGGAAGTGTGTAACATACAGGACAGAAGAGGAAAAGGCCAAACCTTGCTTTCCTCATTAAGACAAGTTGGTAAGATTATCAAAATATACAGATTTTCCCCATAGATTCATCTTTTGCATTCCAATAGCAAAAAAACCACAACCATTTAACAGTAATTAGATAATATCACTGCTTCACCAAATTAAGCAAGTAACAAAGACAAATTCTGGAGTCTTTTTTCAGTGCATTGTGAGGCATAGTTTGAGGATAAGCAAGTGAAAGATAGTGGATTGCTGAGGTATAACAGCCACAGAAGACACATAAGTACCTGCCATAGATGCTATTTTATTAATTGGTGTCTTAACTGCCAATGTTAATTTTCAGGACTTACAAGCAAAACGCTTACACAGGCTAAATGGTACATAAGGTGATCAGAAAGTCCCAAATGCATTTGTGGCCTAGAGAGGTGATGAGAAAGGGTTTGCTGTTCCTGTTCTCTCACAGACCAGACAAGAGAGTGGCTTGGGTCGCCTTGCTGCAATAAATCTGGCTGCCTCAACTCCCCTGGAAAGCCAGCTGGCAGCACGGTGCTTCCCAGAGCAAGGCAAGTAAGGAGAGGGGAGACTACTCTGGGAAGATTTCCAGAAGGAAGGATGGGGGAATATAAACAGGAGGAAAAAAAATAATAAAAAAAAGACAAATATGATCTGTCTTCTTTCTAATGAGAAGAGCAGGGCATGAGGCCGAATTCCTTGAAAATGATGAGTGTGTGGGTACTCCTAACTCTATTATTTTAATGGCTTGGAGCCTAAGCAGACTGCACTAATGTATTGATACTTCAGAGAAACAGGGAAACAGCTTTAGATTTCATTTACTTAATGACTCATAGATTAATTGAGTTCTAGACAGACCTGGACAGTGGTCAGCAAACCTTCAGTACATCACCTTGCCAGTAGCATCTTTTGCTCGAGTCCTTTGAAGATGGCAGTGCACGGCTGACATCAGGTTTTGCCTTCTCTGGGAACTGCAGAGGTGTGTGGGAATTCACACCATGGCAGGAAGAGCAGAAAGGAATGAGCAAAAGACAAAAAAATGGTAATTGGTATAAAGACAATGTGTCATAGTAAAGCATAGATGATTTAAAATAGCTGGATTCTGTTTAAAGGCCACTTTACTGTTAGCTAAATCACTTCCTTTACCAGATTTCTTTTTTCTTTTTTTCCTGCTACTCATAAAAACAGGCCACTTTAGCTGTAAGTTAAGGCATAATGAACTCAGTAGCAGCCAAGACAGATGGGAAGAGACAGACAGGTACCAAACCACAAACATACCCTCTGCTTATCTGTAATAATTCTCCTTGGCATAGCAAAGATACCTTTGCCAAAGAGTGCTGTGCTAAAATGCACAACTGTTCTTTTTATTTGCATGTGCAACTGCTAACTCCTCTGGTGCCAGGTTCGAGTCTACAAATGGAAAATTCAGAGATCTTAATTATGTCCCCATGTTTGAAAAGCAGGCTTTTCATAAGGTCACATATCCTGGAAATGAACCATGAACACCTGAGGCGGGGTCTGGGAAGATGCCAAAAAGACATATTGCCCTGTAAAGATTCACTGGAGATAGGCAAGAGCGTCCATATCCAGTGGAGATATGCACTGAAGAGCTCTTGCATTCTGCTCAGGATTGGCATGAATGAACTTAAAATACCTGTTCTCTTCAAAATGCTTTTATTTAATAAGGAAAAAAAAGAAACAAGGGAATTTACATGTTCTCTGCCTGATACATGGATCTCAGGACTCGTGCAGGAACAGTTCACACCTGTAGGGACGATAGCACTTTCAAGTCACTTTAAATAGTACTTTTATCCCACTCATTTTAATGACCTCAAAGCATCCAGGTCACTGTCTGCCATTGGAGTTAGAGGTGCCTCAGTCTCTGCTGAAACTCAGGTCCATCATCTTCATGTCTCACATGAACCTTCTTTCCTCTCACCCTGTATACTTTGTCTGCTACAATAAAGCTTCAGTAATCCTGTATGTCTCACACTTAGAGAGACTAGGTGGTAGATGCTGGTGGGAAAAAGAAAGAAAAAAAGTTTTGAAATCCTTTTTATTAATCTCTGAAGGAAGCTCAGGACTGCCCTAATTGAAGAAGGAGAATAGAAGTTTTCTGATATACCTGAAGAAATAGTATGATAAAACTTCTAAGCTCTGAAGAATTGTTTTCCTCATAGAGCCTCTTTGCAAAGGAATATGAAGAAGATTTCATATTGTCAACTCAATCCCCAACTAAAAGGTTTTCAAAATCTTCCTGTTTTTGAAAAAGCCTGTCTAAGCCTTAGAGGAACTACAGGAAGCTCATGAAAAGCAAGGGCTTGCAACTTTTTTGTCTGAGGTTTTATGAAGAGGGTGGAAAGATGGACAGCAATGCTTGAACCTTTCATCTGAATCCCTGGCTGATCAGAGAACTACTTTGACCTGTCTCCCTCTGCAAATTTTTTTTTTTTTTTTGTAATTTAATGAAAATTATTTGGTTCAGAAATATTGAGGTTGCACCCAGGAAATTTTTTTTTTTTTAATGCCTGTTGAAGTCTGTTACCAACGGCCAATTATCCAGATTGCTAGTGTAATGTACTTGTCAACGTTTTCAAAATTTACAATAGCTAGTTAGGACTGGTGATGTTAGTTTGATACCAGCCTCTTTCACATTTGCTATGTAAAAGGGTGAAATAACCTCCCAGATAAACCCAACAATAAGAGAAATGCAGGAAGCTAAATCTTGCAGTCTGTCTGGCTTATTTAGAGATGTGACTAAATAAATGTGAGAACAACTAAGGACTTCAAGTTTTAGCCTAGCACACTTTGTTTTCTGCTGCATCATTTTCCATTTGGACACAGCAAGAGCACAATTGCCTATTGATTAGTAGATATCCACTATAGAGGATTCAATAGGTGCTTTTGCAGTCCTAAATGCAGAAAACTGAGCTAAGAGAAAAGAAATTAGCACTGCCTTTACGTGCAGAGCCTTCCACAACTTTCTCCAAAGGAATTACTCTTTGCACATTGAATTGCCTTGAATTCCATTAGAAAAAAAAAAAACGTATGGGATAAATTATACCAAATTATTAGCAAAAGTGGTATAATTGTGAGTCTTACAACACCTTCTAGTGACACCAGCTAGTATCAGGCATCTTTGGGCTAAGCAATATTTGCAAAAAGAGAATTCTGGTCTTGTAATACTTTCAACTAAAATAGACAAGACAGGAAAAAAAAAGAATAAAAGAAGCCTTCTTATCACCATCTAAAGACAGGGGGCTGAAGTGAGGGGCTAGAGAATAACTGGCTTTAGATTACAGGGTAAATAAATAGAAAAGCTGAAAATTAACCAAAGTTTTAGTCCTGCATCTCAAAGGAATTTTCTTTCACTTTCATTGCAAAATAAATATCAAGAAATGAAGAGAAGAAAGGACAAAGCCATTTCAGGCAGTTCCTTAAAGGTTTAGAATTGCCTTAAGTGAATACATTTAAATTAATTAAGTTTACACTGATTGCATTTAGTGTACATTACCACTCTTCAGCTCACAAATATTCTGTTATATTTGTAAGTTGCATAATAATGCAAGTATTTTTCAAAAACTTGCCATGAATGACTGTTGATCAACAGTAATTTTGTGAAAAAGACCGCAAGCGTATGAAATTTGGGAAATTAATCTATTCATTTTGTTGAAATCTGTAGTTTAGTTGTAGTTTTTACTTCCTTTGAATGTGACATAAGCCGTACTTCATCTTGAATGCTGTCATTTCTGTGTAGAACTATGTAAGTGCCTGCTGTTTAAAATACCAACCATGACCTAAATCCTTTGTCGTTTGTTACAGAAACACAAAGCTATATGTGCTTAAATAATGCCTTCCCTAAGCAAGTAGGATATATCTTCAGCAGGACATTTCTCTTCTCATGTAATTGCTCTTTGTTTTTTCTTATTTTTAATTTGTTTCAAGTATTTTATCATGCAAGAAAACTGTTCCTTGCATTTTACTCTCATACAGCAATACAACTAAGACATTTCCAGTCTCGTCACCTGGAGACTAAGTGGAATACAAACACAGGATATCTAAATGGGAGAAATAAAACTCTGGCCACATTAACTGGCTCCTTCCATAGGCTTCATAGATCCTTCACTTATAAATTGCAAAGACATTAAGTTTGATGGTGGTGAAGGTCTAGGATACCATGGAGATCCTTGGAAACTATGAACAAAAATTTGTCTTGGGGAAACAGGGTGAATTGTATACCTTATCCAAAAGCCAAAATGAGAGAGAGAGGGCATGAGATGAGAGAAATGGGCACAAGATAGGAAATGAGCAGTGGAAAAAAGGAGAAAGACAGACTAGTGAGAAGTGAGGAAAGCAAACCAATAGCTTATCGCTGGCAAGTGAGAGAATAGATAGAGCAAGCAGATGGAGAAGTCTGTGTTTTTACTAGTTCAGACTCCAAATTTTTATGACATATTCTTGCATTCACTTTTTTGTGCCTCCCAAATGATGGTTAAAAAACTGATGTTTAAAAACACATTTAGAAACACTCTTTGTTTACAATATGTGGGCCCACCCCATGATTATTTTGAATCCTGACTTACCACTTTTTGGCACTGGGGATAGATTATGCCATCATTACTGCTGAGCTCATCTCTACAGACAGGCTGTCTAGCATCCTGTCTGTCTTTGCTTTTCTCAGTGCTGTGCATCGGCAGAGTAAATCCCTGAGGGTAGTCTTGGAAAGCGTGTTGGAGTTTTTCAGCAAGATAGGTGTTGCTGGCTCAGTATGAACTCACCACATTTTATTTTACATCATTACTATTTATATATCTGATAGTCCTTTGAAGCAGCCACTGTTGTACTTCATTTGATGACAGTGCTTAATAATTCTTGACCAGCAGGATTACACAGGCAGAGCTGGAAATATGTAACAAATAATTGTTCTTTCAGCATAGTAAGAAGTAGAAAATAGCTCTCTGCATTTGCTGTCTCATAGAAAGATACTAGCTTCGATAATGAGAGCAAGGAAAAAATCCTCAATACTCTATGAGGACACTAGTGGTATGGGTTGGCAAGAGGATAACCATAAACCAATCAGTTTCACTTAACGAAGACTCTCATTCAATTATACTCATTTCTTTCCGCAGCATTGGACTCCTGAAACTTCAGTTTATGGGTACTTGTCACCCTTATAGGCAAGAAGATGTTTATAAAAGAAAGAGCATATTATTGTCAATCTATTAATAGAGACAGATACTTTATTTTAATATTTCACAATGTCTACAGGTCTCATTAGTATCTCAGAATAAAAAAAAATAATGTTAAGCATTTCATAGCTTGTCCCTGTCTACTCTTGATAGAAATGAAGGCATTTGAAGAGCTGTTACCATGACTCTAACACAAAATTGCAGTCTTTGCATGGGGAAAAAGTAGATATTATAGTTCAAGTCTTCAGAGAGTAAATTGTTTTACAGCACTTCAGGTCAGCTGACAGGTCTTGATTATTCCATTTTATTTTGGCAAATTACAGGTGGATCTTTTCCTTCCATTATTTTATTTTCAGGATTTTAAATATAAAGAACTTACCCCTTACATCATGTGTGACCTTTCGAGGGCAGGATTTTGCAGCCTTAAAAATAGTTGTAATCAACACAGATTTCATGAAAATCATCAACCTTCTAATTTATTTTCTACTTTTCTAAGTAAGCCTTATTCATTGTCCACAACCTTCTGTTGTTTGTATAGTTTATCTCCAAAATGTAGACAGGAGACTGTAATCTCAGTAGAAAACAAGGGATCAATGAACATGGCATGACCTTGATTGTTCCTCAAAAATCAAAAAATGTAATCAGTTCAAGTCTCTCAATGTTTGCTGGGCAAAACTGATGGAAGTGTCAAGTGTTTGATGGTGCTCTCATCTTGTAAACGCACCTGCCCCAGGCAACCCACAGTGGAAACACGTGCACTGAGATAAGAAACAAAGTGGAGGAAAGACAACAACTTCCAAGGGTTACACAGTATAAAGGCACAGGGAATTTGTCAATTTGTAGAACATTGTCTGGGAATTATACTCCCTCTACAGGGCTGCTAAATTCCAGCCTTAATACTTCCTTGCAAGGCGTGACAAGAATGCAAAGAGAGCAAATATTTCATTTAGTGATACCAGAGGTCATAACAAACTTTAGGGAGACTGGAATGATAATGGTGACCTGACTCCACAGGGAGGAGACAGGAAGAGAAGAACACAGTGTGCATTATGCAGAAGAAATTCTCTCATGAAAACCCCAGGCAGCTGGGAACAGAAGGAGATAAAGTGTATTTCTGAACTCCGAATTGCCTGTGTGTTGGAGCTTTTAGTCAGATTGCCTTGTTCTCTATACTGCAAGACTCAATATTCATTCTCAGAAAACCGTTACAGTAAACACCCTCGTCACACATGTACTAGAATGTGTGCACATTTAGTACACACCCCATACTGAAAAAAAATCGAAAAAGAGGAGACATAGATTAGCAAGTGGTATTTCCTCTTTATTAGTGTTTTGAGGAAAGTTTCTGTGCCTGTTAGATAACAAGGACGCTTCAAATTAGGGAGTGTTTTGTCTTCTTTGAGGGATTATTAACTTCACTTTATGGCTAAAATTACATGGGGTACCTAAATAATATCTGGCACTACCTATCTATTTTTCCAGATAGCTTCTGTAGAAAAAAAAAAAAAATCTTTCAATGCATCAGCTTTTGACAAGAAAGGGTAAATGTGAACCACTTAGATCACTCTGCATAACTGCAACTTACAAATATCCGTATTACAGAGAAATAATTGTTTTCTGACTTCCAAACATGGCAAGGACCTTTACATTTTGCACTTAAGCAGCCCTAGCAACACTGATGTCCAGGGACCTGCCCCCTGTAGTCCATCAAATTTGGTAGCTCCCTCACATAATATATAAAAATAAGTCAGTTTTATTCTGTGGAAGCACATTAAAGAAGTTAAGACAGAGTGTTATCTTAGTAATCTGGAGAATATATACTGTAATATCATCCTTTGTAGTTATATTGACTTCTTCACCCTCATACTCAATACTAAGTATTTAAAAATAAGCAGAGCTTTTGGATTTGGATATTTTCCCTCAGGTTCTATTTGTTAAATAAAATACTGACAAAATGAGAATTGGAATTTAAAGTCTCAAGTTCTGTCCTCAGTTTGCTATTTGTGCTTTACCTATGCACCTCTTATTATACAGAGGAATCATTACTGTGAATATGTTAAGGACATGAAGAATAAGATACTACCAGGGCACACATGAGTTCATTTTGATATCCAGATTCTTACCCAATATTATATTATTCACGTTTAGATGCCTGTCTCCTTTCCTTAATAATCCAGCGTATGAAAAGATGCAACTCCAGAGACAGTTAAGCTCTTAAGTCATTTGTCTTAAGTGGTGATGTATTAATACTGAAATGTTCATTTATCAATATATGATGCACTGCAAGACTCTTGTTTGTCTTTCCTTGCCTAACCAACTGCTGTGAATTAACATTTGCATGCTTCTAAGATGTTATAAGGATAGAGTTGAGATTTTACTAATGGGGTGAACTGAGAGATCATTCAAGATATAGATGGAAATACAGAGAAAAGAAAAGAAAGAGAAACTGAGGGGGTAATGAGATAGAAAAGCAAGGACAATCAGTTTGATGAGTAAGTAAAACAGAGATTCATGCAGAAGTCATGCTCAGAGAACTGAAAGCAAAGATGAAACAAATGAATCTGATGACAAAATCAGAAGGAAGAAGTAAGGGAGTGCAGAGAGACTGTGATACAGCCTAGGAGGGATTTCCAAAAGATTAGTAACTGCCACTGGTGATAGACCGAAAAGTATTTAGAAAGAGAGGGCTCTCCATATACTCTGGTCTCTCAAAACACCATCCCATTGAACAGCAGGACACGTCTGCCTTTCACAGAGTGCCAGCGATAATCTCCATAACCTTCCTGTACCCCCCCTAGGGTTTCAAAGAAAAAGCCCTTCTAACATTAGTAAGAGGACACCACCTCCATAGACCTATTCCTACCCCCATAAAGCTCCTGAAAGGGCTTCCTTTCCCTTTTACACCTGGCAACTGGACCCTGCTGGGTTATGGAGCCCACTTGAGTGGTTCCAGGCTTTTCTCTACCAAGCTTCTATATTGCTTTTGGAGCTGAGCTAGGTATAAACTGATACAAACACTAAGTGGTTTATGGGATTTGCTGTAACTCTTGTCTACTGTGGGGATTAGGAGGACTAGGTAGAAGTAACTGTGATGAAAGATGTATAAGAGATTATTTTAGTGGGAGCTGAAGAGAGATGTGCTTTCAGGTATGTTGCAGTGAAAGCGCTAGCTGAATTTAGTGGCAGACTTGATTCATGACCTATAGCTAAATCAAGAGTCAAAGAGAAGAAAAACAGATTTTCAGTCAGGGTGGCAAGAATATGAGTGTTGGTACTGACAGTTAAGTATGAAAAGCTTTAATGAAAATATGCTCAGTGAATGCCCCTTATGCCTTTTCTGGACCTGGACCCGGACCCTTCATAGATGGTTGGTGAGCCCTTATAGGCTTTGCTTTAGGTTCCTCTTCTCCTCAAGAAATTCATCTGTGCAGAATGATGGAAGCCTCTTCAAGGTTCCTTCAAACAGAAACATCTTGAAAGTAATGATTGTATTAATCCCTCAAGTGCTTTCTTTTCCTCTTGCTATCATTCTATTAAATGGAGAGGTCACATGACATATCTGTACTTGACATCTCTGTGTAGCATGTAAGAATCCTGTTAGAGTCAATCAGTACTTCTCATGTGCAAATTAAAAGCACACTGAAAGTTTCTTAGCTAAAATGCTATTATTCATCTCAAAGTAATTATTGCTTCAAAATCTGTATTCCTCAGGAAAAAAGGGGAATGTAATTTGAACTATAGGAATAATTTTGGGGGTTTTTTTCTGTTTTTTTAAGTATTGAGGCTAAACAATCACAGACAACATTGTGCTCAGGGCTCCAGAGGAGAACATTTCTGCTGTTATCAGACAGATTCGCAGTATGGCTGTAATAAGAGATTCCTATTTAAGAATGTAACTCCATTGCACCAAAACCTCAATAGCAAAAGATGATCCTTGACCCCACTGCACATATCACCTAAGCAGACAAGCAGAGAGTGATGTAATAATCCTTTTTAAAAGAGCAGGAACAAAGTTGGGGAGAGACTCAAGCTACAGTTTTTAAAAGGAGCCAACAGGATGTAGGTGCCCCACTCCCAGATGATTTCTGATGACTTGGATGCAGAACCTGTCCCTTCCACATCTTGACCCATACCTGAAATTTGAGGCTATCATGCCTCTTCTGTTGCCCCAGTGATCAGTGTGCTGCAAAAGCATGTGAGCATGCTGACAGCCATCTACCTGGATTAACCTTTGATTTCAACATTAACAGAAATCAGTGATAAAACACTTGGGTTATTACTAGAACATGTATTAGAGAAGAAAATAAATATTCAGAGTCCCTAGCTTCCTTCTTTGAAGGTGGACCGCTGTGTTGGAATGATGGACATTAGGAGATCTAGTGTGTGCTGTTCTGTTTCAATATTTTTTCATGTGAAATCCTAACTCACAGAGGGGTTACATAAGCCTGTGTCTTCTGATCTCAGTGAGAGGACACATTATGTGTCAGCTAATCATTTTTTTCAGCTTTCTAGTAAGATTTCTTAATGTGTCAAGTGCTATTGTGATTTTGATGTGAATCCTAATCTACTAACGTCTTACTGAACTACACCATGAAATTCACAGACCACTGTGAAGACATTTCAGATAACATCTTTGTTGACTGACCTGGCCAACAAAGACGGAAAAATCTTAATGCATCTGTTACTCATTTATAATACTTGTAATAGTTTGGAGAATCTTTGGATCTAAACCCACTTTTTGTAATAAATCTGGCTACTTATCTAGAAAATGCTAGTTTTGCTAAGGCTAGTATAAATGACAGTGGATAGATATTTAGCTAGTCGTGAGATTCCCATCCAAGTTAAAAAGTGTTTGGCAGTTTGAAAATGTTAGAGTCTGTATCATCACTGTACGAATCCTTTAAAACTGGACACGTTTATGTGTTAATACCCAGAAATAATTTCTACTTCAACCAAGCAAACTGAAATTGTGCTGAAAAAATGCATATGACTTGTATTGCACAATGGACTTTTGAGACCATATTTCTAACTGTCAGATTTCAGGTTTTTTGAGGGGTAATCATTCAAATCTTCATGTCTTGCTTCCAGTGGCTGAAGCTGCTTCCCTTTTTCCATGGGATTTCTCATCTTTTGTTGTGTTTCTCTGAGTAGTCCATCTAGACATTGACTGAAATAGAGCATGTTTCAGAGACATAGACTCATGCTGAAAGAGTGAGAAATTTTGGTTAAAAACTTGATAAGATTTACATCTGCAGAATGACCCTGACTTCCCGCATAAAATTCTTTGAGATCTATGCAAGAAAAGCACTCTGCAAGAGCTGGTTGTCATGATTGCAGAACTCCGAGTAGAATTACTTTCAGAGGCTGTGAGCTATAAAGTGAGAAGGGCCCAAGGGCACTCCTTTATGGGTACTAATCCAACTTCTAAATAGAAAAGTTGACAAAGCCAAATACTTTGTGTCCAAGAAAAAAACAGATCATTGCCCTCTCCAACACTAGAACATTATTATTAGTTCTGCGATACAATTGTCTTTGACACTGTGGTTTGCATGCATTGTATAAGAGAAACAATAGAAGTGCATTGAGGCAAAAGCTAGCAAGCTGTACTGTCCTGCAAGAACCATGAAATAACGCCAGCTCTTTGCAGACTGGTAACTTATGTGGGACTGAAGAGTGGAGAAAAATGAACTAAAAGAAGAACAGCTAGTAAGGTAAACAGCTCAGCCTACCAATGTTAATACAAATTAAAAAGCTACAGAGAACACCTTGAATTACAAAGTTACTTTTGCAAGGATGTTTACTGATATTTTTCCTGACAGTAAAATAATGCTCCCGTACTGTTTATAGAGTCTGTGGGATCAGGTAAGTGAAATGAGTGTCCTCCCTGCCTTTTATTTTTTACTCAACATTAGCACAACATGGTATGCTAAGAGCATGTTGTTCAGCAGTGGTGCATTTTGCACACTTGTTTTCTCTTTTAAGGTTACTTGTAGATGCTGGACTGCTGGCTTTGTCCATGGTGAGAATAATTAATAGTTTAAAGAAAAGATAAAAGATAATTTTTTAAAATTCAAGCTTATTGAACTGACATTGAACACAGACATATTTTTAGGTGATAAATGAAGGCAAAGATATTGATGCTAGAACTGAAGGAGCAGGTGATCAGACTTTGTTTTTGGGGTAGGGAAGGGGAATGAGGAATTCCTCCACTTCCAGTTTGGAAGAATTTTTTCCCTTTAGTATTTCTTCTGAAGAAGAAGCCATGCTCTTTAATATGACTCCCCTACAAAAGCTGAGGATTATGAGAGAACACTTTCTGAGGGATGACATGGAAATTATTTGAAAAAAATGCAAGAGGATTTCCTCAAGAAAGATTATTCTTCCTTTGTGTTCAACCACAGTCATCCTCCAGGATCCACACAATTCTATCCTTTTTGAACAAAGCCAGTGTCAGCTTTGGGGACACTTGTCTCTTAAAAAGCTGTTAATATTAAGCCATGCTAATATGAGCCATTGATTATTCCATCCATTTCCCAGGGAGCAGAACCTGTCAATTAAGAACATCTCTCAAGGACCTCAGCTCATTTAAGTCAATACAGAACCATTGACACTACTAGAGTTACACTTGCTGAGGTCCTCCCACAATATTTTTTTCACTGCAAACCACAGACCACTGCAGCAAAGAGGCTACGATGAAGCTTTGGGGAAAACAGCATAGTGCCTTTGTAAAACAAGTTTCATTTCCATTGGAAAACACCATATCAGAGGGGCACAAAATCAGATCAACATGGAATGATTTAGGTCAGCTTCAGGGTGTGCATATCTTCCCATGTCCTGGCCCCCTTCCTAACTATGAGTCCTCATGGAGGCTAGGGTCTACACTGAAGACTGAAAGCATATGGCAGCATTTCCCTGTGGGATTTCTGCAAAATACCTTTTTCTGGGACCAAATTAAAACAGTGCTGGGCTGAGTAAAAATAATATTTAGGGACACTTCAAGGGCTGCTCCTTATCCAACCTTGCTTGTCAGAAAGATGCCATGGGAAGAAAAAGAATTTTTCTTAATGGAATAAAGAAGAAAGAAGTTGGGTCCATTAGCAACAACAGAATATGTACAAGTACTTGTGTTCATTGGGATAATACATCTTAGAAAAGCCTGCTCTAGAAAGTACATATGTAATGAACATATAACAGGGACTTATAGCCACAGAGTTTCATCTCAATATGGAAGAAGCCATGAGCCACTGCACGGAAGACTGTTGGAGGGCATGAATAGTGTAAAGCTTGTGAGAGGATTGGACCAGGGAGGTAAGAGACCCATTCCTGGACTGTTAGCTCTCTGGCCAATATTTTCTTTTGCTATATAAGTGGATAGCATGCAGCTAAATTCCTGGTCTTGCTTGGGACCTTCTGATATCACTTTAAGAAAACATCAAAATATCATCAAGCTGAGTCAAATTGTACTGCATAAATAATGTACAGGAATGTCTGGGACTTCCAGCAGAACTCAGTATTATTCAGAGAAAACAATGACACCAGATTCAAGTCCAAGTGAGGTTACAGTGAGGATGCCCAGTGTAAAAACAGATCTTCTGATGAGAAAAGGGGACCTTGCTGAATTTACTCTATGTGACCCATCAGCATCCCAGTTTGAAAGAGGAAAGGTGATCTATAAAGAAAAGTAGAATCCAGCAATGAAGAAAAGCAGGTGACTGGAAAAAGCTAGGAAGCATAATGCTACTGGCTTTGTTTTCTTTGCCAAATACCAAATCTCAAACTTTAGGGAAACTTCATTTACCACTTCCGTTGCAAAGGGGGAGATAGAAGTGATAACATGTTAAAATGTGATAAATGTAAAGATCTATTTAAATATAGTGAATACTTTTTCCATTTGATAGCCCTGATTCCAGTCGTGGTATACAGTTGAATAGTGCTGACGGTTTGTCATCTGCCATTCACATTTGTGTCATCATATGGTTATATCCAGCAGACAAACAGTAAGCAGAGCACTCAAAATTTCACACAGGGACTATCTGAGAACCCCAGAAGGCGATAGGACAGGGCAATAAGGCAAAGACAAAGCTTATTAGTCTTCATACACAAATGAAGAAACCTTAGATGACAGTACAGTAGTGACTTGGATTTAGCTAATATGCTTAGTTTGATTGCTCATCAGTTCTTGTTGATGAACTGGGAGCTACTGCACTAGTGAGGCTGAGAGCCACTAGGACAACCGACAAGCAGGCAGATTTGCTGTGTTTTGTTGTCCTTTTTACTCTGAGCACTGCATCATTGGATGTTTGTGTGTACAAACAAGTGAAGCTCGGCAGAAAACAGATGTTTTCCACACAATCAGTTCACAAATAATGAGACTGCTTCTGTGCATGTTGTTAGCTCTCCCCTTCTCGCTACTGTCAGTGAAGTACAATGGGAGAGAGGCAATGAAGAAAAGACAAATGTACATCTATTCTGTTTATGCAGAAGTGGGAAAAATTTCACTCCACAGCAAGGAAGCTGTTAACCTATGGGGTTATTTCTACAAATTCAGAAAAATTTTAACCACCCAAAGGGACAAGATGTGTCAAAGCAATATAATAACATGTAAAATATTTTACTCAAACCTGTCAGGCAGTGACCATAACTATTCAGGATCAATAGTTTCTTCATTTATGTGAAGAACTGTTGGTAAGCAGAAGATAGACAAAATGTTGAGCAAATGTGTGCATCCAAACAATTCCCTGCCTTCTCAGGTGGAGTTTCAGAACAGATTCTCACTAATCTGTCCAGAATGAGGCACATCAACAGTGCTACAAGCTGAGGTGACATAAAAGTAAGGAACGTCTGTTGCAAGTCTCAACAACCTCTCCCACTTACTTAAAGTTAATGACAGTGTTAGTTCCAAGTGAGGCCTTTTCTTTTTTTTTTTTCCAACTTAGATTTTGTGAGTTGTTGCTTAATTAGCCTCAAGATATACAAAGATAAATGGAATTTTTAAATCTAAAGCATCCCATCTTAAATACAACGTGAAGCTATAAATGACCAAAATGACCCTTTACTGGTGTAATTCCCTGCTGAAGCCTGATGTGTTTCTCTAGTGCAGCTCATCACAGTACAGCAGACTACTTGGATACATAATGCTTCTTCAAATTAAGTGCAAGAAAAAAAGTTGCCAGTACAAAGTAATTATACAGATTCCAGGACCAGACCAAGTTTTCTTCTCATGGTAACGAAAATAGTAGAAAAGCTCCTGCCACCAATGACTCATTTGCATTTGCATTCATCTGGTCATCAGGAAGATGACAATAGCAATGCCTGCACTCATGAATGACATATCATGAGAAGAGAGGAGAAGAATTATTTCTGTGCAGGACAGAATTTGGATAAGCATGAAGGCTGAGCTCTAACAGACCCTTGGTGATTTGATCACTGCTGGTGAATTGGCAGATAATTTAACAGGAAGCAGGAAAAATATACTAAGGTTGTGTCCTAGCAAATTTCCTTCATAGTCAGTTCACAGTCATGTATCAATACCAGCTTAAATTCAAAACTCACACCCCCAAAAAGCTTACAGTACATTCTGCTGGTATAAAATGATGATCACACAAAATATACTCTGTAAGTTTATTTCCAAAATACAGTACACGTTTTCTCTCTCTCTCTCCCTCATTGAAATAAACTGGATTTTACCACTGAGATCTGCAGGTTGCTTTTGAGGATGGGTGGTGTTAGCTCCTGTAACAGATCTTTGCTGCCGTAGATCTGCAGAGCAGTATCCTAGGAAGCGGTGTTAACAATACTTTGTGTTTTAATTCTGGGATATGCCATGATTTCATATCTCTACATGTTGTCCATGACCTGTTTCACTTTGGAGATGATAATTTTGCTGAAGCCAGATACACTTCTACTTTCTCATTTTCACATTCTTCAGTCAATGTTTAGTTTGCCACTAATTATCAGAGGAATTTCGAATACATGTGAAACCCTTTGGAAGAACAGCATTTTTTCCAAGATTGAAGGCAGTGAGGACTGAGGGCATACCTGATGTTGACCAAATTTAGTGATTCACTTCTTGGGAGCACGATACACTGCTGTAAATTGCTGAAGAGCCGTCATTGCTCAAGCGCCGCCACTCAGCATTGAGTGGCAATGACATTGAGTCAGCCAGGTCTTAGGATCATTACTGGAAGCTGATAATCAAGATACTTCATGCCCTCCATTTGTAGAACATGCAAAAGTAAAAATTAAATTCTGATCCATTTTGCTGGGGTATTTTGTGTTATATTGCAGATGTCTTAGTGGAAATAGGTTCCAGCTGGGAATGGACTAACTGCATTCAATTTCTTCCAGTTTTGGAAGGACTGGTAGGATGCATTGTAGCACCCACAACTGACAAATTAGGGATTATAATTTTGTTGTATTTGTACATTGTCTAAATGTGTGACAGATTCCCAGTCCTTTCTGAATGATCAGATGTATTCTGCTAAATGTGAGGAAGAGAGAACAGACTTTTCCTTTAGAGTAGGGACCTAGCCACATTTTTGCATGCTTTTGCATCTGGAAATTGCATTCATTTCATGATCTCTATGGGGAAATGTAGCACTGACCCTGGAATATATGACAAAGATGATTATTAAGATGTTCATACTGGGACTTGCTTGGATTGACAAGGAATTACCCTATAGGAGTGGAAGGTGTTGATGATATAGACTGTCTTAAAACAGATTGAAATTTCATTACCAGTGTTGTCATTTTTCTCCCTCAGAAAATGTGGTCACACCTGATGCTCAGGAAACATTTCACCTAGGGCTCCCTTTCTGCACTGGTGGAGACTTTCAGAAGGACAGCCTTCAGTTCTGGAGGCTTCAATTTTAGAAAAGCAAAATATAGAAGACAAATAGATACTGGCCCACTTTCAGGTTTAAAAGAAAGTTAGTGTGTTAACCATTGTGCCAGGCTGATGATTTGTTCTGGACTTTTAAATCCTGGGAAAGAACAATATCACTTATTTTTGCAGTTAGATATTTCCTTTTGGGGGTATTGAAGTGGGAAGAGCACAGGGCAATACAAATTTTGTGCAAATTTACTGTTTTCAGAATGTAAATTCGTGCCAAGAGTGGGTGCCTCTGCTTTTCCGCAAAGATGAAGCAGAAGAAACATGAATAAAATGAGAATCCAGCTATCTAGCTATGTGTGATGGCAAAATGCTTCATGATCCCTCCAGAATTTCCATTTATTAACAAACAGAATTTTAAAAAATAGCAGATTTTATTTTGTGTCACAGAGATAACATTTTAAAACCTACAGTTTGATGATAGTCAAGTAAGACAGTCTTAGGAGTGTAGCAATTCTGCAAGACTTTTGGACTACCCCTACAAGCAGGTCCCTTGTCTTCACAGTGACTCCTCATGCATATTTATTTTTGAAAGATACAGTCCTTTCTTCCCTAAGATTTGGTTAGCCAGCATCACGTGTTGTTTGATAGTAGGACTTGGCTGTGGTTTCAGCTTTCTTATGTTTGCTGCTGACCTACAGTTAAAGGCACCACCCAAGCAGCAAGTTTCAGACCCCAAATGCTGCTAAAGCACAGACAGAGGCCTTGGAACAAGAACAGCTCATGAGTAAAACTTTGCCCTTTGAGTCATATGCCATGAGTATTTAGGATGTTGAAATGCAGCAATTTATGTTCATAAGTTGACCAAGCACAAACATGAAATACTACTTGAATGAGCAGTAATGGGGCTGTGGGTGTCAGCCATGTGACAGACAGCCACGTTCCTCCAATGTGTCTGCCACTCACTGTGCACATATCATGCCCGTGACTGTTTTCAGGAACAAAACCAATATTCATTCTCTTATGCTGGATGAACATGGCTGGCTCTGCCTTGTCTCTGGCACCATGCTAACGCTCTAATTTCATTGTGGAAAGGGCACTGTGCTTTCCAAAGAAGGAATTTATTTTATACATACAGCACCAAAGCTGTGATCTGATTCTTTGCCATCCAAATGGATCCATGTGAATGGGGTCAAATTAGGACTGCGTGAAACACTATACTGAAACAATATTTTTAATGTTAGAACACAGCTTTGTCGAGTTTGAACAGATTTTTGTTCAAAAAATAGGATGTTTTTAGTTGAATTTTTCACCAGAGGAAGATAATGAAAACATTTTGTTTCCAGTTCCTGATGGAGTTGCATCATGAATAAATCACAGTGCATGAAGGAGCAAGAGGGCAGAAAATGGGCACAAGAATCTTGAAACAAACTGTGCTGAAGGGCTGCAGCTTTTCAGCTGGACTCACATCAGTCTGCAAGTAAATGCAACATCTTCAATGTTTGAATGTTCTATTTCACATTGGTTTTTGACTTTTGCTGTGATTTGGAGAAAAAAAATCAATGCCAACATGCTGGAATTTTCTGCAGTATCAGTAAGTGTACAAGGTCGCAGGGGCAAAATGAATAATATCACGTGTTTTCTCCCCAGACTACTTCAAAATGTACTTTCTCCCCCAGATC
The DNA here is from genome assembly GCF_047370975.1 of Nipponia nippon. Lineage (NCBI taxonomy): Eukaryota > Metazoa > Chordata > Aves > Pelecaniformes > Threskiornithidae > Nipponia > Nipponia nippon. Next base: position 65,460,607 of record NW_028262347.1, read on the forward strand.
TCATTTCACCAGGCACACACATCTAAAGATTCTGTAGAGGACAAAGAAATGACATCCTAAAGGAAGCACGCCTTTACCTTCTTCATGTCCTAGCAGACAACCTACATAAGATTTGTCTTTTTTGCCAAGGAAGACAGCTTGGTCCTTGGTGCCACATCATTCTCTTGCCTATCAGAAATTTCACGGGATTTTCTTCCTTTCTCCAGGAGGCTTTTTTGTGAGTTTATGTTAGTTCTGCTGCATTTACGAGGAGCATCAGAGGTACTCAGTAGCCAGAAAGGTTAATCACAGCAATGTGTCTGTAGCATTCACCTCTGAGATCCTCCCAAGCAGTGACTCATTTCAGAGTTCTGTTTGCTTTAGATGTAGAGGTAATGATGGGTGAACGGGTCAGTCAATCTTACCACGTCCACCCTGAATGAGAAAAGACAGGACTCAGATGTCACAAACACACAAGAAACTATTGATGCTGCTAGACAAACAGCACCACTGACTTTCCCTATTTCTCCAATGTGCCAGAGGAGGAGCACAGTTTATGCTACAGAGTCATCACCCATGCTCTAAGTCCTGTACCAGATGCAGAGGAGTGGATTGCCAGCTGCATTGCAGACCTCTAGTGCTCTCTCCTTAGTCTTTCGGATCAGATTGCCAGCCTCTGTACCATCAATGCTAGTTGTTCTGATGACTGTATGTTATATGAACATATGTCTACTGGTTAATGTTACAAAATCTGAGAAGAACCAGGAGTTAATCTCGGTGACTAGCCAAGAGTTGGCTCTGAGCAGAAAGCAGAAACTGGAAACAAAATGTTTTTATCTCATTCTTAATGTTCTGAAAAAGTTCAGTACTTATTCAGCACCTATTAGTCTTTAGGTAAGCGACCACCCTCTTCACCGCCCTCTGAGCCTTGCAATCATGCAGAAGCACAAAATTTACTTCCACGTATGTTCATAGAGATTGTGTACTGAATAAACTAGGAAATAATCATTGCTGTTCTTTGTAAATAATGTAAAGCATTAGCAGAGTGTATATAATTTTATAGAGCTGGTAGACGTGATTATTGGGAGCTTAACCACACTTCTTTTACTTATTATTTTTCATTAGTGATTCCAACAGAAAGAGTGGGAATGTACTTTCATGAAATGTGCTGACAGTCATATTGGAAACTGTCAGTATTGATAAGGTTTGGCATATTGCAAAAAGTAATGGTTGACCTTGTTAATAGAAATGAGGTGAAATGCTAACACTGCAACGCCATATGCAGAAGGACTTATACTAAGAACTTCTGCTACAAGCTGGGTCTTGCCTATTGGAACCATAAGAAGAGAAGAAAAACTTGGACACTTTGGTTGATGAAGGCCTGACTCTAAGCCACCAATGTGATGTAGTGCTGAAGAGACCAAATGCAGTCTGTAAGTAGTGAAGGTGGGGAATATTTAGCAAAGAAGTGTGCCACTGAGAAAGCACTGGCGTGACTATGTAGTATGAGTTTGGCCACCTGTCCAGAAAGGTTCAGTATGAGCTCAAATGAATGGGGTTTGTGGAATCAGCAGAAGAAAGGAGAGTTCATTCTATCAGAAGAAGCTTGGAGACCTGGGATTTTAAGCTTGCCAGACTGGAAGGTGATAGAAGATATGACTGTTCATTTTAAATGTTGTGTGTGCTAAAAACAAAGAAAAAAGTGGGTGTCATTTGAGCTAAAGAATTATGCTAGCTCAAAAAAAGATAAGGATAAATCACCCATGAATACATTCAGGTTACTTTTAAAGGGTTGTTAAACACAAGAGGGGTGAGCTTCAGGAACAATGTTCCTAAAGGAGCAGGGCAGGCAAACACTTTATTCCTTCAGAAGCAGAGAGAATTACTGTGGCTCCAGCTGCGTGGGACAGGAGGGACTGGACTTCTAGACCCAATCCAAAATAATCTATCTTTGACCCTATTGGTGAAGTGCAATACACAAAAAAGCATTTTACTGAGACAGGGTGGGGCATGTGTGTCTGTCTGACCTTTGTGGATGGCAGCCCATTGATGGAAGCCTGCTTACTGGTGATATTCTGTTCTTGTCCGGTGTTCAACCTGACTTTTCAGCAAATGACTGAGGTTTCACTTTGGCTCCCTGCTCTTCCACAGCAAACACTAAACAGTCTGTAGCAGCAATGGTGGCTCTGGATTCGCAGTCCTGAACATCTGATCAGGCATTGCAGGAATTTTCTACCAGTATAAACTTAATCCAAATAAGTGTGTGCATATGACTGAATTTCTCTCATATGAGAGAACACACAATACAGAGTTTATACTGAGTTTTTGCTTTGATGTCAGCTGTACTGTACCAAGCTGCAGTACTTGGTAGAGCATAACATTAGAATGCCATAGAGTGTACCTGAGCTGGCATCATAATCACAGGTACAAAGTTAATGAACAAATTTCTACTACTGGTGTTAATTTACAGCAGTAGAATACTATGTGCCATTGTTATCTTCCATTCAACACCACGAGGGCCCTTAAACCAGCATGTACTGCATTGCTGAACTATGGTCTGTGACTCTTTCCATCTGGAAACTGCCTGGTCACTGCTGTAATCTGAACAAGTATAAGCAGGTGAATATTCAGCTGTGTTTACTTTTACACTTTCTGATGCCTTTGATTCTAACTCAAGAGAGCAACTGGAGGTGCTTTTGCCCTGGAAAGCTCTTAATTAGCAATAGTTAATGATTGGTATGAATAAAGAGAAATAATGACACATAGGATCTTGCTTTCCCTAAGTGTGTTTCTATTCACAATCTGGTATTTTGGGTAATGTAATGAATGGAAAGTATTTGTCAAAATAAGAATAAAAGGATGTAGTTCAACATAAATAACTGAAAGTTGACCCAGCTTGAGGGCTAGGTTTCTATGGCACCTTGACCCCAAAGCAGTACCCTTTCCTTAGTAAGGAGACAAAGTGATGCATGAAGCATTTCCATTTGAAGCAAAATCACAATATAGAATAATGTAAATATAAAAAGGCTCCTTTGTAAATTTTTATTTCTGATCATGCATAACATCTTTGTTCTATTTAAATCAATATCAGGATTTCTGATTTGCTTATATAACACAATTACTGTTAGCGATCTTTTATACTTGGATGACATCCAAGTTGTTTATTCACAATATGACATTTATTTAGGTATAGAATTGGACCAAAATTAGCACTATCTAGTGTATTCCTCTTGGACTGCCAGCCCCCCTTTTTAAAAATTATCTGGAAATTATATTCTAATCCTTTAAACACTGTGATTTGTAATGCAAAACTGTGAATTCAGATGGTCTGCTACTATTTCTTTAATGACAAGCAAACAGCCATTGACATTCACACAGCCCTGTTTTACAGATAAATCCAAGGAAATAAAATAAGAGAAGAAAAATCCCATAAGGTTTTCCTTCCAAAGTCAGCCCTAAACACATCATCATAAGAAGAGATGGGAAAACATACTGCATTGTATCCTATTTTGTGGCTGGCATTCTTCAAGGAATGCAGCTCTTTTCTTTCTCTTACATGTTTTATTGCAAAATCTCAAACCTATGAGCCATAGCCATTTACCAGTATTATGCAGACTTTCTCATACCTATTAATAGAGTTTTGTCTTTTTACATTTAACATCACAGCTTCTGTATGTCTTCCTGCTTCCCGAAGATTAAGAACATCTATTTGGATGTTTTCTCCAGTTTCTCAGCATGTTCAATTCTTGTTCCAGTATCTGATTCTGACTAGCTATTGTTCAGTTATTTCAGAGAGCTTTTTTGCTTTCTTCCAAGGTTATTATAAATGTAGCTTCACTCTCCAAGGAAGGCAGTGTCATCAAATTACATTTTATTTCTAAATAAATACAGCAACAATTAAACACACACACAGACTGTTACTTAAAATGTGATTATAGCAAGCAGAGGGATTGTAGAAGCCAGTATCATCATATTCAGTTTACTGGCTCCCTCTGTGTTTCTTTGAATTGCATTTGGGGATTTTTTTAGTGATAACTGTAATGATGATTTTACCACTGTTAGCATTGCAGAGCCAACATAGCCATGGAAGGCTGAGCTGGATTCAGTTTTTCTTCACACATCATTAACAAACCTGTCAGCTCAGCTCTGATTGCTCTGACTTCTATTTCTGATGATGGAGAAAGAATGCAGTTCAATTTTACACTCTGGTTTGGGTTTACAACACAGGTGGTTAGAGACATTACGTTTTGATTTGTAAAATCAGCAATGTCGACATAGAAGCCTTTGAGAAAGGCAGCACTTGTGAAGAACAACCCTTTTCAATTCCTCATGTCCTTCTTAATTAATTTAAAAAGTTTTCTAATAATGTCTTTATATAGGTTGGATCACTATTTTTTAGGTAGGAAAAGTGACAGAACTGATTAGATATGGCAAAACCAGGAGATAGAGAGACTCCAGCTGCTAAGTTATTTATGTAATTTCTGGCTTATTGTGTGGCATCCATGGGAAGCATACAATTTTGGCATTGCAAACCACTGTTAGATCTGTCAGATACATTACTTTACAAGTGCACTTTTATTAATAGGTACATGGAAGGTTACTGTGGAGCAAGTAAGAAGGTTCGTGTTGCATCTTGCTTTGGCTAAGGGACAGGAGGAGGATGGTGGGGAAAAATGAAGGGCAAATTACTGTATAATTTGGAAGAATTTACAAAAATGTAGGTTTGTGATCACAGTGCAGCTGATATCCAAATACAAAGGGGCAGAGGAATCAGCACATCAGCAACCCTCTTAATTTACCATGAATTGTCATATAATGCAACAGCATTCCCATAGCAGTGTCCTGACACTAAACAGCACCACATGACATAAAGATCATTACACAGAGAGGTCCTGCATATTGCAAGGAAAGGAAGTTAATGACACATGCTTTAAATCTACCAGGCAGTAAACACTCTTCAGATATAGACCCACTGAGACATCATTCACATTCCCTGATGGCTCTAAGGAAACAAGTGTCCAAATGGTGAGCTAGACTTAAAGGAAAGGACACAGTGAAGAAGTTGTGTCCTGGCAGAGGTAAGGTTTGCTAGGATATGCCTCTAGCCTAAGGACTGAGCAGTTACCTGGGGGAGAAATCCTTACCTCTCAACTGAGAGTGCAGTGAAGTTATTAACAACGTTAATCTCTTCATAATCCAGTAAATGCTGTAAATGGGTGCTTAACTCTCATCTGATCAACTGACCTCATTTATACCCTGTCAGGTAATAAGATTGAACTGGATGAGAATCTGGCTTAGGTAAATCTGACTCTGTGGACAATGTGTCTCTGCCCAGGCCAGACTAATGTCCCAGGGACTTGGGCTTCAGGTGCCTCAGGGAATGAGAGCAGAAATAGGAGACTCCTGTGCTTTACCTTGCAGGGAAGACATGGCAGTGCTATAGATCATCTTGCACACCACCTACGTTGGCAGGCAACAGTCAATGCCTCTTTGGCAAGCAGTATGCAGGAGCTGAAAACAGCCAATGGTACTGGGTGAACACTAGTCTTGTAAGAAGCATGAGGCAAAAAGAGATTACAGGAGACATTTTCCTGGGGAATTAACCACCCATCTTCCAGAACCACCTCACTAATTAATTACTCCCATAACTCCAAAATGTTTCTCACCCCTTCTCTTATGCCCCCAGACTCAATTTCTTTCTGCCAGTCACCTTCCTGAAGTAGTCTTGGCAATGCCATTAGGTGGTAACAAATTAAAGCAGCCACAGCACAGAGAAAACATAAGGACAATACAAAATGCATCGAGTTTAATTTCAAGCCAGGCAGCAGGAAGATTATTGTACTTTTGTACAACAGACAGCAGTACAAACTTCCACTAAAAAGTTTAAATGAAGCTGCTGCAGGATTTGCAACTTGTAGCGATATGAAGTCAAAGAACACAGATTCAAGGTGGGGAACTGATGTCTTGTTTGTCAGAGAAGAATTGAATCTCTGAAATAATTTAAGTAGTTAAAATATTTGATTCAACTGAAGATAAGACAGAATTTGGTCACTGCTAGTTGGGTATCAGTTTCAGTGCACTGAAACTCACAGAAGTCTCAAATTATCATGTTGAGGAATGTAGTGATGGATACAGCTGTATTTCAAGCTCTAGTGTAATGAAGGGAGGTAAATCACAACATTCCAGGTCAATTCTTGGGGTTACTGCTGATGTAGCTGCCAGTAGCCCGGGTCCTAATGAAGAAGTGCAAAATAATGTTACCAGCAAATCATTGGATTGCAGCATGGAAAATTCTGGGCATCCCACTGCAATTTCACAGAACAAGGTGTGCTTAATCCCTGAATTGGTTGTTTTAGTAAATCCCAATTATCTGTTTTCGCCTTGACTTCAATAATATCTGCAGTTATTGTTGGTATTTCTAAAAGACAAGATTATTTATTTGTCACCAGCCCCTAGGGGCTGAAGACGTGCAGACTCACCAATTAAAGGCTTTTAACAGCTGGATGCTTCCTAACTGCTTAGCAGACACATTAACTACTTAAAAAAAAAAAAAAATCCTCACCAATCTGGAAAAGGCTGTGCCTCTCAAAAGCAATGGATGAGAAACTTGTTGAAAGCAAAGGAAATGAAACAGTTTAAATTATACATTGTTCTCCCTTCAGACAGCCAGAGCAATTAACTTTTTATGGCAAAATGCATGGCCTTATTTTCCCCAGTGCTAATTATTCCCAGGAGGGGATGGTGAGACTGTATGTTCATGGCCTGTCTCATTCCCTTCACACTGATCCTCTACCCTGGATGCTCTCCAACACACAGAAGTCATTAGCTGGTGGCTTGAAGACGTGGTGCGCACACCATCTCTCATGTTTTGCTGTGTAATAGAGGTGTCCATCCTGAGAAAGCCAAGGGCAGCTCATGGCTGACATGTGCTGTGTTCCTGTGGCTCCCAGCAGTAGATGTGCTCCTGGGGCAATCACCAGCCAGCAGAGTTCGTGGTACCTTACAAGCTGTTGGAAACAACTCTGTCCTTGACATGTTCTTTATTGCTGAGTTCTGCATCTATCCAGTACTAGGCTCAGGAATGCAGATACCATCTAACACATGGGGTTCGCACTTTTTCTTGCCCTCTGCTTGGAGGACAGAAGGTGGCTGCCTTTTTAGTGTTTTGCTTTCATATGTGCTCACTAGCCATGAGGTTGAAGAGGGTGCTTGTCCCTTTTGACAGAAAGTAGTACAATCTGACTTGGGCTTTGTTTATGGGCAGTTTTTCTATCAGCCTCAGAACAGGAGATAATTATGTCTCTTTCCTTCTGGAACAAGAGAAGAGGACTGAAGCTGTATGTCTTACCATGGCTCCTACCCCAGAGCTTCAGACAAATTTTTAGGGCCAGAATGGCATCTAAGGAGTTCCCTGACTAAAGATTTTATTCATGCCCAACGTTTCCTGGAAAGACAAGCTAAAGAGAGCCCAGAATGTGTTTAATGTACTTCTGGTCCTTGAGGTGGGCTAAAGAGATGTGTTCAAGAAGTTGTTTCTGATATATGAAGACTCAGGGGTCAGTCAGGGATTGAACAGACATGAATCTTGCTTTAGCATCAAAAAGATGTACTTGTCTGTCCCATTTCCCTTGCTGAATAGAAGGAGGATCTGGTACCATAAATATTGGTTAGCTGTGAAACTAATGTATTTGCAGCCTGATTTACACTAGGGAATATATTCTGGCTAATCTCTGTTTAACTATTCTGTCTGCATCCTTTCTGGTCTGATAATAATAATAAACTCTTCCTTGATTAATATTCTAACCTCTTAAATATGTAAAAGCTACCTAATTTTCTGCTGCTGCATACCTAAGCAGATATGGCATGTTAATTAAAGGGTTTGTTATCAACTAGCATTTATGATGTTTTCCCCCAAAATACGCTTGCAAGTACATGTGATGGGAGGGTATTTTTTTTCCCCTGTTCCATTTAAAATAAATATTTTAAACTATTCCCACTTTGCTTTTCCAGTAGAACACTCTGATCTCTGTGATCAAAGTTAAAGCATTATATGAAAACTCCAAGAAGATTTCTCCATGGTTCCCCTCAAGTTAACTTATTTTGCCACTCGGCTGTGCTCTGATCTTTGAAATAGTATTTTGATTTTGCTGTAAGCGTAAACATCATCACAGGCTCAGGTTGCATGAATGTGGCTAAATATCTGAAGTTATGCACCACAGCATACAATAAAGTGAATTACTCACAGAGAATGCAACTTAAGGTTTTATCTGATGCTATCAGCACTTAATGTTGAATATATAAACCAGAATAAAGTGTTTCTGACTTTGTATCTGTCAGTTGTCAAATTATCTTGCAATAGACTTAATTTTAAAGAATTTTGACAGTTTAGACCTTATTTCACCATTGACTCTCAATTTTAAAAGGATGAGATTAAAAAACACCCAACAAAACCCCAACAAAAACCCCTCAACAAACAAAACTCAGCACATCATTGGCCCCATTTCTGAATGTTTCTTCATGTAGTAACCAGTCAAAACATCACTGAGTAACACTGTCAATCTCAGTGCAATCCTACACAAGTAACTTATTTACCCATTACATTTCATTACCAAAAAAAAGAAAAGGAAAAGGGTGGGAGAAATGCAGGAGGGTAGGCTTCTACTGGTCTGACACTTACTGCCTGCAGTACTTAGAGTCTGCAGGTTACTTTGGTTAATTGAAAAGTCAGAAAGTATTTCAGATGAAACAAAGTATTTTGTGTAGTGGTTGGGGATTGTCAGCTATTTCCATACAATAAATGAAATAAAATTTAAACAAAAGCCATTGCAAAGTGGAAGACTGAGATATATTGCTTCATAAATGTCAAAAGGAAGCACTTTGAATTGAAAGCCCTGAAATGCTTGGCCTGGGAAATACCAAATGGAAAATTCACATTTTCTCTCATTTGTCTTTGTTCTGCATTTTGACTGTAGGAATTTAGTACATCTGATATGAACTAAAAAGATTTCTCAGCGCCTTTCTGGTAGGAATTTTTTTCCCCCTTCAGATCTATCTCTGTGTAGGCTAAAAAAAACCCCACGCTATAACTTTCAAGAAGATGATGTGCTTCTGCATGTATTGCTATAAGCTTGTTTTTAAATTTATCATTCTGGAAAGGTACTTAAGCCATTGCTGTGGATGCAATTTTCAGTTCCAATATTTTGCTATCACCAGATTTTGTAGCATTATTCCTTGGTTTTTATTTTTCTTATTATCTTATCCTGTGTTCAGGACATCACACAAGAGATGATTGACAAATATTTATATGCAGGCACAAAACTGTTCTATTTTTTTGCTTCCTTGTTTTTTTCAGTTTCAGCTGGAGGATGTGCTAGGTTGTGGTGTCTCCATCCTTGGAGATTTTCAAAGCCATCTGGACATGCTCCCGGGCAACTGGCTCTAGGTGGTCCTGCTTGAGCAAGGTGGTTGGACAAGATGACATATGGAGGTCCCTTCCATTCTGTGATATCTAATAACACACAGCCTACAAGAACCTCAGAAATGTTACGTGGGAGGGTGAAGAGAACTACTAGGACAAATTCAGCAGCCTCTTTTCCTCCTCTTTTCAACTGAGGAAACTCTTCATTGTGACTCTCAGAACTAGAAAGATTACATAGAGAAATATTAATGTGGTGGGAAACGTTGAGGGAAAAGTGGGTTTTTAGGCAGCCACTGTGACAGTTAAAAAGGATCAGAATAGACAAGTGAAGATGCTTGGAAGCAACATGTGAAGAGTGGCTGCAGCAATAAGGGAAAGCACAGTTTTTGCCTAGTTTCTTTTTTGAATCAGAGCAGTAGCTTTTTTTTTTTTCTTCTCATTTTGCACTTTTGAGACCTTTCTACCAAAGAAAGCCAACAATCAACAAGCAACAAACATTTAGGAACCTTGTATCCAAACTGAAATTTGAAAGGAAAAAGTATGTGCCTTGGTCCCAGCTCAAACCTGGTTTCCCAAATAAGATGACATTTTCATGTGTCTTATTTGGAGGAAGAAGAAACCAGACTGGACTTGAACTGTAATTTTAACCTCCATTGTGTAGCAACTCCATCACTCACATGGCCCATGAAGAACATGTTGCTGACACGTAACAACAGTAAGCAATAATAGCAGTCACCAGCTTCTCTGCCAAATCTTGAGATCTGGGAAGAGTTTTGTTCCAAAGAACCAGGTTTCCATTCCAGCTTTCCTCAGTGAACGGCTAAGGTGAAGGGATCATTTCTACACAGCCGTGCAGAGTGCAGATGGTATCTTCCTGCTTCACTACCTTCTCTTTCCAGTTGCTCTTGGCCCTACAAACAAGATGAGAGTAGATGTGGGCTGTAAAAGCCTTCAGTGATGTATGCTAAATTCACAGGCAAGGGTGTTCACATATTTTTTTTTTTAACTGAAGAAGTTGCAACTCTCCTTCTTATATTGGCTGCTGTTATCAAAAGTCTTGAATGAGGCCACACACAGCATGCCTTATTCTGTAGGTGTTTAGACTTGCAGAAGCTCCTGTGATATATAAGAGTAATAAAAGTATGGAAAAGGGCATAGATGTAGGGTCCAACTAACCATGCTTAAGAGGTAAATATGTTAATTCTCAGCTACATATGCTAAACGAATGCTGTGCTGCCCGGTTTCCAGGTTCCACTAAAGGCCTCATAAACTCAAAGTAGGACCACATGCACTCTGCTCCTTGGTGCTATACTTAGTTTCATGTCTGCAGGGAAGGACAGAGTGCAAGGTTACCTGCATGGGATCATTAAAAACATCTTGGTTAGAGAAATGCCATTCGGTAGCCATTGCCATAAGGAGTACATTCAGCGTGTCTTGTGCGCTCGTGTTGTTTCAGGAGGAATGAGAGTGACTCTTGCTAAAACTACAGTGTACAAACAGTTCTTCCATGCTTTTGAAGACATTTCACAGGCATTTCCCTATTCTGTTTCATATTATCTAAGACGGGATATCAAGACGCCTCTCACTAAACATCTCATATTTTAAGTGAGGAATAAAAAATGCTCCTGATGCCATGCGATGCAGCACGATGTCTGAGAGCTGTACAGCAGCAGAAGGATTAGCCTGTGTGCTGACAGCAGAGTTACTGCCTCAGAGCTGTGCTGTGTCTTGACAAATATACTCTTTCTTCCTTCTAAGTTTGAGTAAATTAAGATTTCACTGCTACTTTTTGGATTTAGCCTGTTTCCAGCCACCTGTATTCATTAAAGAGAGAGGCAAGAATAATCATACATGACCTTTCTGAAGGGTAATAAAAATAACTTTTTTAAACAACCAAATAGCTGTGTACCAATAAATTACAGCATAACAAGAAACATATGTTAAGGGGAAAATATTCTCCTAGCAATATAGACTGGGAAAGGTGCCTATTAGGGGATCACTCAACAACAAATGGGGTCTGTATCTTAATACCGAGAACATGCATGGGAGAGAGTTTGAAGTATTCTGTTGGCTTCACTTCAGATGAGAAAGGGGAATGGAAAAGTAAAGAATAGCCACTGAATTATAAATCTTGCTTCCACTCATTCACTTCCAATAGGAAAATTTAAGATTTTTTTCATATTCCCCTTTGCTTCAGACACTGGACTTTCAGGACACCTTGGGTCCTCTGAGGTCAAGGAAGTCCTACAGATGCCCACATTCACCTGGTGGGTAAAGCAATCTCTAGGAAATGACCATGTAGTGACCAAAAGTAACAGCAGATCAGATAAGATTTTGTTATCAGGGTGATTTGGAGGATTGGTTGCAACCTAGGAGACTTTTCTTACATTTCTTTTTTATTTGGCTTGGTCTTCAAATGTACTTCTTTTAGAAAAAGAAATGTCAACCTAAGTTCCATGGTTTTTATCTCCTAGTAACTCCCATAGCAACTTGTCTAGTTGGAGGGGTGTGCTGATTTTGGCTGGGATTGAGTTAATTTTCTTCATAGTAGCTAGTATGAGGCTATGTTTTGGATTTGTGATGAAAACAGTGTTGATAACACAGGGATGTTTTTGTTATTGCTGAGCAGTGCTTACACAGAGTCAAGGCCCTTTCTGCTTCTCACACCACCCCACCAGTGAGTAGGCTGGGAGTGCGCAAGAAGTTGGGAGGGGACGCAGCTGGGACAGGTGGTCCCAACTGACCAAAGGGATATCCCATACCATATGATGTCATGCTCAGCATATAAAGCTGGGGGAAGAAGAAGGAAGGTGGGGACGTTTGGAGTGATGGTGTTTTGTCTTCCCAAGTAACCGTTACATGTGACGGAGCCCTGCTTTCCTGGAGATGGCTGAACACCTGCCTGCCGATGGGAAGTAGTGAATGAATTCCTTGCTTTGCTTTGCTTGTGTGTGCGGCTTTTGCTTTACCTATTAAACTGTCTTTATCTCAACCGATGAGTTTTCTCACTTTTACCCTTCTGATTCTCTCCCCCATCCCACTGGGAGGGAGTGAGCAAGTGGCTATGTGGTGCTTAGTTGCCGGGGAAAAAAAAAGAAAAAGATTTTTCTAGCCGTCAGCTCTACAAACAACCCGGAGTTTAAAAGCCCAGCTGCTTTTTGTCTAAAACTTGTTCATCATCACCTGTAATGAAGATTCTGTGTTCCATAAAATTCGTGTAGTCCTGAGCTGTCTGTTTGTTTGTGATTGAAGGCAGACTCTACCCTATCGCTCAAAATTAGTTAAAAATTCTCTTGAAGACAAGTTTGTCAGTAGAAAAATCCAGCCTTCCTTTCCTCATACCTGGGCTGTGTCGGCAGTGTTAAAAGGAGTGATAACTTTTGCCACTAAAATAAAGGCAGCTTTGAATACACACAGGGAATAGATTTGTAAATCAAGAAATCATAACTTTGTTATTTTGCAGAGCTGAACCATGGCCTTAAGCTAAGTGTAAAGCTATATTATAGTGAGATGATCTTCCCTTTTGTAATAGCATTATACTGCTTTCATGGAATTTTTAGTAGTTCTTCATATCTCCTAGCAGTTTTAATAATGCCTAGATAAACAGCAGCTTGGAAAACAAAGTAACATGCCCTGTCAAGCTGTTTTCCAGCATAAATCCATCATTATTCCATTTATAACTAATGATGCCAGAAATAGAAGCCTGGTTAGTTAATTATGTGTATTTTCTTTCTGGCCATGGACCTGCACATGAGTTACTGTCAGGGTACTCGAGAACTCCTGTTGTGCTTTTGATGCTAAATTATATGTCTGAGCGATGATTCCAGTTTTCAGGGTTCATGGATGTAAGATATCTCCTAATTCAAAAGGAAAGCAGGCGGTGGAGTGAGAACTGCTGCTCTACTGCATATAACGTGGAACCCCAGACAAAGTAGGCGCCACTAACAGAGGAACTTTAGCTCTCCACAGCCCCACATGGTAAAGCTTGTCCCAGAAAAGTGGACTAGGAGGCATACAGGAGCAGCACTAAGGTTGCATACAGATGTTAATTAAGGAAAAGTTGTCTTTAAAAAAATAAAATAAAATAAAGAAGTAAACCCCAAGAGTAGTCAAATTGCAATTCAGTGCATCTCTGTTAGTGTTTTCCCTTCAGTACATTATGTCTACCTTAATTCCAGACTAACTACTTTTTAGAAAAGACTCAGGGAATAAGTTTCTATACCAGATGAGGATTTTAGGGCTCCTATAGCAGTTATCGGAAAGTCTTAAGTGCTTAAAGTAAAGCACCAGGAAGTCTCCACCACATGAGTCAGCCATGTTGGGATGTAAAAGTTCAGTTTGAGCCTTTGTAGCAAGGACAAGAGTTCTGGTTCTAGAAAGTCTGCAAATGTGCCTGTCTGAGTATTTTTTGGTACCTACTGTTTAAAAACAACAGATAGAGAGTCAAGCCAAAGGTCTGTTTAGCCCCACAAAATGTCTCCAGCTATGTCTAGCCATGGATAGTAAAGGAAAAGCCTAAAAGCAGACCAAGCATATAACGTTTCTTCTTTATCTACTGGACCAGATCCAATGATATGCACTTCAAAACCCTCCTAAGCCAGAGGTGCTATCTGTGGGTTTAATAACACTTTGTGAATTGAAAGGTGGGGAAAAAAATAAAATCATATAATTTGGGTGGAACTTGCCTCCTGATAATTTCAATTGATGGCCTCTCATTTGTGTGTTATCAAAAACAGTGAATAATGGTTCCTCATTTATCATCTCCTTGCCACTGATAATTTCACAGCCCCATATTCCACCCTGTTTAATTATATCTTTTTTCATGCAGATGAGCCCTAGTTTATTTAATCTCCCTCAAATGGAAGACATTCATACCTTTGATCATTCTTATCACCACTCTCTGCACCTTTTCTAGTTCTGCTGCATCAATTCTTCAAAATGCTGCAACCAGAAATGCTTTTGGTCTTTGTGATTTGGGCACACTGTGGATTTATATTGTGACACAGTGTTTTCTGCTTTGTTTTCCATTTCTTTCCTAGAAATTTCTGTTCTTTATTTGCTTCTGAGTGATGAACTGTCATTTTCATAAAATTATCTGCTTTTTTGATAGACAGTTTGGAGTCCATCAATGTGTACTTAGGGCAGACTTTCTCTGTCTGCGTTACTCTACTTCTACCAGCACAGAATTTCTTCTGCCATTTCACTGCCCAATCACTTAGTACTGTGAGGCGGTTCTGCTACTCTACATAATAATTTTGTTGCCTTGCTTAACTTAGTGTCATCAGATTTTGCCACCTCATTCTACACTTCTTTTGCCAGATAACTGCAAGTGTGAGATACAGCATGGGCTTCAACATAGGTCCCTCTGGGGCTCCACTGCCAATATTCAGCCTCTGTGAAAACTCAGAAAGGGGCTCACTCCTCCCTTTATTTCCCAGCCTGTAATCAGTTATTAAATCACAGAGATGATTTCCCTCTTTTCTTGAAATTTTAGTTTCTTCATTACTTTTTTGGGAGGAAGATATCGGAAAAATCCCACTGTGCACTATCAAGCAGATCACATTTGTTTGCAGCACTTTGTGGACAAATCATCTCATTGATTTGTGAGGCCTGACTTGTTGCTGTGAAAACCAGGTTGATTGTCCCCATTATTGTAGAAATGCTGAAGTGCTTTACTGAGCTGGAGCCTGTTTCCTGCAAAGGTCTGAAAACTTAGATTTCCTTTAAAGGTGGAGCCACACTGCCCTTGTGACTGTCCCCTGCAAAAGGCTTGACCAGCCATAAGAGCACACATTGCTGAGGTAACTCACCTCCCACTGGTAACACAGACCTCGGTTAGGACAGAATTAGGCTGTCACGGGGGCTTTTGCAGTGCATCTGAAGTGCAGGTGAAGTTTTTCTCTGCAGAAAGTGAAGGACAGGAAATATATGCCTAATCTACAGATCTCCTCAATTAGCTAAACTGAAGATTCAAGTTCACTAGCTGTAGCTGATTATCGTGTTTGATATTTGCATCATAATTTTTCTAAACAGTGCTAATTTGCTGCCTAATGAGTCTGTAAGATTTCTTCCAGATGATGTTGATGATGTGAGGTCCAGTGCTTTTGTTTCCTTCCTATTTGAAAGTTTTGCCATTGTGCTACCAGTGTTAAATATAGTAATGATCAGAGAGGAGTAAATAGTTATCAGCAGTAATTTCTGCAGAAAATTTGCCCTCTAACAATACTTATATGCCCCATAAGCATTCCTTCCATGTGTTCAGTACTGCAATACTGAACTGAGTGAGATTATTTTACTCTAAGTATTGGGCATAAACATTATTTATGCCATGCTCAGTATTTGACAGAGTAACTTGGCTAGTTGAGGCTGGCCTTCCGAGTGGTGGTCACTTCTGTATTATTTTTGTTTTTGTTGTGAACTCTTATTATGCGGGTTGCATGCAGAGGAGGGTTTGAAGAGAGCTAGAGTCAGTCAGCTGCTTCATTGTACCCAAAGGATCTGCTTCAGACCATGGCAGAGCCATGTATCGGTTCAAGACAGCAGGGCCACAGCTGGTACCTGGTTTCCAATCTAGGAGTTGCCATCTGTCGATGTTTCTAAAGTTAAAATTTCTTAGAAGCAGCAGCTTACAAGAAATCTTGATTTTATTTATTTGTTTTTGATAGAAAAAAGGAATTAATTTTCATCCAGCAGGTGAAATTTCCTGTCTTTACCATCTCTCCCATCAAAGACATGTAGCTACTTAGCAGGAAATGTGAGACAAACAACTTTTGGGTTACTTCAAATATTTTGAATCTTTTCCTTCTTTGGGTCAAAAGATCTTGACAGGTGCATCGGTTTTAGAAGAAAGTCTGATTATGCATTACATTTTTGGTTGTCACATTCACATAAAATAGCTCTGTATTATGCATGGCTGTAAGGCAGTGGCTATCAAGGACCTGTCCATATTGCTTAACTGCTTTCATGTCCTATCTCTGATGATGTCTTTGAGGAATCTTTTCTACTTTTGTGTCATATCAAATACTGACTTTATAATGCAAAAACAAGTATGCGAACACTCTGGCTTTTTCTTCACACTGCTATTAGGACTACCGTACATAACTGTATGACAAATGCAGTTATTCAACCTACCTCAAATCCTCTCTTCAGCTACATTTGGATTAAATATTCTTTTTCAGCCTAAATCAGCTCTCACTTTTTGCTATATGCAATGACAGAGGCCAGAGATGGTTGCAGAGAATGAAGTAATCTTATTATTTGTTCTTGGGAGGATTTAGCTGACATAAAACAATGTTGATGTTTCTAATAATTACCTCTATTGTGTTAACACCTAAACATCACAAATGAGATCCTTAGCCACTGTCTTAGGTTCTATAGAGCCAAATGAAAAAACTCAGTCTCTGAAGAATTTACAATCAAAAGAAAACAAGAAAAACAAAGGACAAGGGAAAAAAGTGAGATAGAAAGATTAACAATATATGCTAAGGGGTCATAAGCCTTACTAGTACTTCTTGTTACGTACATACATATTTACATACAGACAGGCATATACAGTAGTTTACTTAAAGGACAGTACGGGATTATGTTTTCTGAACATTTTTGTTTCGTTGTTCAGTTTGAAACCACTCCTCCCCCCCGCCCCTGCCAAACCCACCAAAAAACAGCCAAACAAAAATCCCCAAATAACCAACTTGATTCCTGGACTGAGAGTGAGGGTGCACAGGAATCGGCACTATCCTGGACAAGACAAGGTTTAGTGAAGACTTAGGAGTAGCCTGCCAAGGAGGAGGTTACCAAGAAGAGGGAACCAGGTCCTACCCTCCCCTCCCTAGGGTGCATGGAAGGACATAGGAAGGGCTCCTAAATTGAACCAGGAGAGACTGCCACTGGATTTTAGAAAAGTTTTTCATTGTGAGGATAATTAGCCATTGGAAAAAGCTGAACACAGAGTTTGCAGAATCTCCATCCAATTCAAGCCCTGAACAAGCTGCTCTGAGCAGTAAGTTCAACTAGAGACCACCCCAGGTCCCTTCCCACCTGAATTGTCCTATGAAAAGCTACACAAGAGATTTAGAAGTTGCAGTTGCACAGATTTGCCATCTGACTTAGGTTCTCATGACCAAGATTTGTAGAAACATTTGGATGCTGTCCTGTTCTGCATGGTTAAAAGTACCATCCTTAAGACACTAACAAAAACCAACCAAACCCCAACCAAACCGCAACCAAACCAGATGCTGAAATCCTATTCTCAAAACTGGCCTAGATATGCAGTATAATTTGCAAATATTTAGCCTAGTGCAATGACAAATGGTTGTAGTTGCACATCAAAGGTTTTTTTTAATAGTATCACAGGAACTATAACAGAAAAGTATACAGAAATAAACAGATATCAGTTACTGCTGTTGGAAATGCTTTCTATTTTTTTATACTGACATTGAATTGGGTATGAGAGAGCAGGGGTGGCTGTTTGTTTTGAGCAGATATCTTCTATGAAAACAGACCCCACTTCTGTACTGTCTTAATAACAAGTTATTTGGCAAGCCTTTCAGCTTTCAGAATGACAAGGAACATCTATACTTGGCCTTCTTTTCTTACACTAGATATTTCTCACATACATTAGTATCCCCCAAATTTATTGTTATTTAATTAAAATAATAGCTGGAAACTTTGTTAGATTGCTTACAGGGGAGGTGCCCTTACTTCTTGGGAAGTGGTAAAAAAAGCTTGACATCAGTAGTAACAGCTTAAAATTAACTCCTCCCAAATTTACTGATGCAGACCATTCATGGTAATAGCTTTGGCACTAACTCTGTCCAACAAAACCAGCTGACTGTTACTCCCTTCTCCCTCTACAGCATGAGTCATTTCCAAGCCATTTAAAAAGGAAGTTGTAAGGAAAACACATCAGACATGAAATGCAGCAGCCCAAGTCTTCCAAGGGTATCAACATCATTCTGCTGAAGTCAGGAGATTTACCTGATTTATATCAGTTGAAAATCTGATTCAGCCCCTGTAAACAGCTGTTTCTAGCCTACCTTAATACCAGCCACATTGAATTGCTTATCGTTATTGGTTTTAGGGTAATACAAAGAAAGGATGTGGAAATAGTCATGGCTGTTGTTGATTGCCTCTTTCTCTGCAGCTTGTATATGTTTATAGGGTTTTTCATGCTGTTTTGGGAGAAGTGGAGGTACATTAGTCTAACAGCAATCTTTTAACTAGGAAGATTAACCAAATAAATAAACCAAAACATCATTTTGAAATCTCAGTGACCAGTAAGGAATAGCAACTGTTATTCTGTAAGGACATTAAAATTTCATCAAGGCTACAAACTATCAATAAGGTTATCCACTGGCAGAAACCCAGGTGCATATACACATGCACATGTGTATATCCCTGAGAACTTTGGGGGCAGAGGGCAGAAGCTACAGGTAAAAAGAGAGGAACAACCAACCCCTCTCTCAGGCATACATGATGTTCTCTGAAACACAGATGTGGCAAGTGGAGTCAGAGTCAGTTATGAATAAAAGGCAGCTTGGCCATTGTCTGAGCAAGAGAGTGAGATGGCCGGGCCTTGAGGCTTTAAAATTGCTAGAAAATTCATTCTATTTTTCAGAAACATTCACTGAGCAGGGTTTCTCCAAGGGAGGATGCCATGGATTTGACTTTCAGACATGCTCAGGAGATTCCTGCTGCTACCAACAGACTTGATCCCATCTCGGTCCTCTGCCTAGTCTGCTCTGAAGTCACTTCTCAGTGGACAGTGGGTGAATGTCCTCCGCCACACCTTCCCATGACCCAGTGTCTCTGTTTGTGTTTTTCTAGTACACCTCATGATTCTGCAAGCATTTAAGACTAAAAATGTTAACTTAGTCTCACACAAACAGCAGGAGTATGGAAACTAGAGGAAAATAAAGAAAATATTGAAAAAATGAATTAAAATTTGCGGAGGAGAAATGTTAAAGTAGAGATGGATACAAAGTTTTTCTCATGTTCCTGGAGATCAGTCTGGGTTTTACAATACCTGCTGTTGTGATGTTACTGTAGATAGGTGACACACATTGTTATATGATTAGCTCCTTACACATGAAGGAAACTCAAGACTGTTTTTTTAGAAACTTGAATGAGTTATCTTTTGAAAGCTATCAGGGAAGCTGAGAGGTAAATAAATGACTGTGTGGCCAAAAACTCAGGTAGTAGTATCTCTTGTTCTACACAGCCTGGACATAGTTAAAAACAAACAATCCAAAAGTCCAAAAAACAGTGTCTGTCTCTGATAAGACCCTTTGACATGTTTTTCACCTCAGGGTAGAGGTAACCAGGTGAGACTTGGTGGCTAATGTTTTAAAAGTGGGCACACACATCCAAATGTTTAGCTTTGCTTAAAATCTGTAGCTACAAATCCCAAGACCACTCACAATCAGAAAAGATTTTCTTCTTTGCAGTCAAGAGAAAACATATATGTGAAGTTTCATCCCTCTCTCTTCCTTAATCCTGTGTCGAATTTTCCTTGTAAATATTATTATCATTCTAGGAGCACATGCTTACTACAGACTATAGACTGCTGGCTTTGCCTGAGTATTTTTGCCCATGTTATTGAATGGCAATTAGACTTTTCTTTCTCTTTGCAAATCAAAAAACCTGGCTGAGGTTTACGGAAGCAGAACTGCTGCTCTTTCATCAGATTTGTAGAGGGAAGTCCTTCCAGAAGCCTGCAGGGTGGAAATCCGCTGACTTCACACCCGGTCAGGCAGGACTCTCGCTACAATAACTCCACTGCCACACCTTGGTGCCGTCTCCCATGCAGCTGAGCAGCAGCAGCAGCTAGCTGCAGACTCAGCCGGATAACATAGGGAGAGTTACGCATAAGTTAGTGAACATGAACTCTAGAAAGGTTAAGGCTACAGTTCTGTTTTTGTTTTTTAAGCTGAGATTTTGTCACTGTTGTATGGCACCAGAAGCTGCAAGCTTAAACAGAAGGCTATTGTTTCTGTCCAGATCTGCTTGCACAAAGCCTGAAAAGGGAGCAAGATTTGCACAAAATAAAACTAAATAGCAGTGAGAAGGATTCTTTTTCTGCTGATGCCAGTTCTCTTTCACAATTGTGAATTGTAAGTTTAAGGTGAGGCATAATTTTATTACAGTTTCTCTTTTGCAAACAAACTTCCTCTTCAGAGGAGACGATGGTCTGAATGGGCAGACGTGGCTTGTGTGAATAATATTGCAAGATGGGAAGATCTAAATGATTTGGAGTGATCCTGTGAAGAACAGCTTCTCTTTTCAAGTGTAAGAACTTTTCACTGATGAAGGAGTGCATTTTAAGACTGCACGCAATTTTCCTATTTATGGCATGAGGGCATTTTATTTCTTTCTCTGCTGCCCTCAACAATGATCACATCAAGGATGTATGTAAAGTCCTTAGAATTCAATTACTGCATACGCTGGAAAAGTTACAGAGAAAACTAAGCATTATATCCAGTTGTCATAAATTTAGGGTGACAGACAAAAAAGCAGTGTTTTAAAGAACAAGTGCACTTGAGCAGTGCCCTGAATGAGTCAGTGGAAATTGCTACCATCTAAATAAAACGTATGTGTTCACTTATGTCCACAGCCAGAAAACCTTATCCACATTTTATTGCTGTACATATCAAAGCAACATCTTTTTGTTTCATTGTTCAATCATCTTTGATAATCTCTTTTCCATGTTAGAAATAGGCAGAGGTTCCTGTCTGCCGATAGGAATGACTAGACAGCAGCAGACAGAGCAGGATTCATATGAAAGTTATATTTATCCAGGCTCCAGCTATAGCCAAGCTAGGGTTGTAGGTATATCCTGAAGAAAGCACATCCCATCTATCACAGGCGCTAACTGAGGACAGAGTGAATTGTTGGCTCACAGCTCTTGTCTCCCTCCATTGGTCATAGACAGAATTTAGCCGCCTCAGCTAACTTTCAGATGTCTGAAAGCAAGTGAGATGAATCCCCATCCCAGATATGCCTCAAATCCATTAGTCCATTTCCAATAACCAGATACTTCCCAGTATGCACGAGCCTTCTTTTTTTTTTTTTTAATTTCTTATCCTGTTATCCTGAAAAATAGTTTTCTTTATAGAATAATCATTCTAGATGTGAGGGAAGACTGGAATGACCCTTAGTTCAAAAAACAAAATGACATTTCTGGAGAAAGCTTGAGGAAACCATTAAACCCAGGATCATTAGCCTACTCTCACACACATACACACACACGCGCGCGCGCGCGCACAGACACACGCACCCACACGCAAAAGTCTTCAGGAACAAAAATTATTCTCTTTTGAAAAGTTTAGGGCCATTTTTCATTTCATGAAGTTTTTTTTCAAAATCTTTACCTGCAGACTTTCTCGGTGAACATTATTAAGAAATTAAATCAAATTATTATGGATTTTTTTTTTCCTCCTGCTAATCACTTTCAATAATCATTTTAAGAATCTTAAAATTTTAATGGTGTAATACTTTTCATAAGGCATGAAAAATAATAGCAATAGAAACAACTTTTTGCTAAATATTTAATTGGAAAAATGCAGCACATGTTTCAAGATAAAAGTTCTTTGTTCCAAGGATCCAACCACCTTTAATAAATTATTTTTCTTAAGTTTTATGCTTTTAACACTTAGAATAAACAATATATCTTGCTGCTTTTTTAATAAAGGAGATGGAATTATTCTTGTTCATTTACAGATTTTATTAAGAAGCAGATGAACTTCCATAAGGAAAACTAAGAGATAAAACCACTCCTGAGTATGTAATGATACTTTTTCTCCATCACTCCCCACCTCACCATACCAATTGGATTACCTCAATGTTGCTCCTGCAACCATCGTGTGTGTTAAAAATGTAGTTGATCAGCAAATGACATTTCCTCTGAACACAGTCTGGACTCTATAGGGACCCTAAAGATTCTGTAGAGTTAGATTTAGTTTTACCATTTGGTTTCTTGGGTGGAAAGACTAAATGATTCTTTCTTTTTTTTACATTGTTAAAGCAATTTAAGAGCTTTGGACTGAATTTACAAAGTTTTTTTGTATCTAAAGACAAGAGCCCTAAAACGGTCATTTAGACACGTGTACAAATACTATTGTGTGTCTATTAGCATTGTGGTCCTGAGAAGTGAGTTTCTCAAGCTTCCAGTAAGAGGCAGCTGTCATAATTTTCTTAAAAAGTCTGCAGATTTGTGAATGACTTTGGTACTAATTGTACCCTTAATATCTCACCTTTAAAGTGGGGATAACATTTTCTATCCTACCTATATGCTACACCCTGCTTGGAGCAGGGACGGTATGTCACTGGAGGGGGTGAGGTGCAGTGCTCATGGACTGTCTTCTGTGGTCTTCTGCTGTCACTGGTAATAACAGCAGTTGTAATTAGTAGTAACAATGAGAATAACACATCACTGCTGTGTATAAAGTGCAGACAGGTTGGGTTTTCTTGTGCTGCTGTTCATATAAAAATATTTAGATAGATTTGTTTTAGAAACATGGATTTAAATTTCTCAGTCCAAACAAAGTCATTCGGAACTTGTAGGGTGAGAACATGATGTACCAGGCTGCTTTGGAAGCAAGCAGACAAACAAGCAGACTCTTGCTGTGCTGCCACAAGGCATATTTATTATTTATTCTTCTTCTCTGCCCAGTTTATTTTTCAACACCAATTAAAGGCTTATTCCTGTCTCTGAGTCCAAACTACCTTGGGCTTCAGCCATGCTGGATATTCATTGTGTTTTGTCTGCCTCTTTGTTCTGCAAAGAGGACCATCAGCCCAGCCTGCTCACTGAAAATACTGAATCAAGACATCATCAGGTTATGTTTTTTCCAAATGTTTCCTTTTTTCTGAGGAGGGGAACAAAGGCAACCAGCATTATAAACAGGGAGGCTCTATATATTAAGCAAAAAATGAAACAAATACGGTGCATTGTCAATTCTCTGATTCACTAGTTTGCTCCAATAATTTTTTTTAACACACTGTCCTGTAATTATATTTTAGATGCTGGAAAGTTGTGACTGGTTTTCTTTTCCCAGCCACTGTTAGTTCTGCTTGGCACTGATGATTTTTATCTTCATCTTGGTATCAGTCTGGCCTCCGAAGTCAGCTTGTCTCTAGAAGACAAGTTTGTCAGTTAAATATTGCAAAGCAAGACCTGCACTAGACAATTCAATGGCCCATGAAAAATGTTCATGTCCCTCCAAGTCATAGCTAAACCTGTCAATGAGCCAGAAACCAACAGGTCAACATGGTACAGGGTTCAGTCCAGTCCTAGTTCAGCCATGGAGATCCCACTGCAGGGACACCACCTGGTGTGCAGAATGGTGTGCTCTGTCTGGTGTGCCTAGAGAAAAATGACAAAGAACCTAAATTTCCTAATTCTGACACACCTCTTCTCCTATGCAGGAAACCTGCAGGGAACAGGCTGAAAGGGATGCAGGGATTTCCTTGACTTGACCACAGCAGAATTCAACAGAAAAGGGATACAGGATGAGAGAAGAGAAGGGAAGGGAAGGGAAGGGAAGGGAAGGGAAGGGAAGGGAAGGGAAGGGAAGGGAAGGGAAGGGAAGGGAAGGGAAGGGAAGGGAAGGGAAGGGAAGGGAAGGGAAGGGAAGGGAAGGGAAGGGAAGGGAAGGGAACCTGGATCAAGACCAACTGATTATCTTCCTAAGTGGCAAAAATCAACCCGCAGACTAGATTGTGAAGGGAAGAGCTCCACAGCTCAGATTGTCAGAGAGCAAAAAGCGTGGCACAGCATCTTGCAGAAGCATAACAGCTCCCATGTTCATTATAAGATTACAATTAATGATTAATACTCATCCAGGCCCAGCTGCTTCTTCCACAACTGCTATATTGATTGCTCTCACTGGAGCTGCTGGCACGGCAGCCCTTTAAATGCCAGGGGGAGTTCCCCATATAAATAAAGCAGAAAGCAAAGATTCACACTGAGAATGGAACAAGGAAATCTGACAGAGAATTTTATCTCTCCATCAACCACAGCACACAAAAAGGTGTTTGTTTCTGTGGCTGCAACCAAACACTGGCAGAAGGTACCAAATGAACCTGTGCAAGAACAAAAAGAACATGTGCCCTAGAAGGCTACCTGCGGTTTTCTAGGGGAGTTATCCTGTATCTGAGATATCAGGTCAGACTTCTGTCAGGTTTCCTCTCTCCAGGGGCAAGACAGAAGTTTGCTTTTGGCCATTAACTGCGACACTTCCTTTCAGCTGCCCAGCTTGCAAGGCCGCAGATTCTCCAGCTGATAACCT